>NW_024070198.1:7201462-7480844 GCF_014754425.2 Oryx dammah
TTTTATTATCCCCTACCCTGTTTTATCTTCTATTTATAAGTTTATTTGGTATACACACTTTAGCCCATCTTTTATGCCAGAAGATTATCACTGTTTGATCAATTTTGTATTCTCCAGAACAATTAGCACAGTTACTCAAACACACACACACAGTTATGGAAAATACGAGCGGCCATCAGTGATTTTCACAATCATGTATTGAGACTGTTTCAGATGTTGCAGGTATAGCATCAAAAGACTAACTAAATTCCTGCCTTCATGGTACTGACTTTCTCATTTTTACTGGGAAGATGTGTAAAGCAGCTCCTTGTAGGAAACCACCCTCATCAGGAAGCCCCTTTTCCTGTCACTTTAGCAAAGCTACACTGAAACTAATTTTTAAACCAGGCATCAATACTTGACTCATCTCTGATTCAAGCATTCCTTTCAAATCTTTTGATCACACAATACCATGCCTACCTTGTCAGTTCCTTCCATAGATCAAAGAAGTGGAAATGAAGAGTAAGTAATTACCAGATGACCAGATCTCTTACCTAGATTCCCCTTCAATAATCTCCCAGACTGTGGGAACATGGTAACATTTAGAGGAAGATCACAAGGAATCAAGGAGCCTGCACACAGTAGGGGGGTGACAATGTCTCTGACCCTCTATCTCAGTGATCGACTGAAATTACTTGTTGCCCTTTAAAACTTTCAATGTCAACCAGAATCTTGGGAGGTGGTTTTAAGGGACACTGAATCCACCATCTCCCTAGACTGCCAGCATTATAACTTAAGCATCTTTTTCTTTTACCATTTGTGAGTATGTAATTGATTTTGTAAGTGGTGAGCAGCAGAGCATGATTCACTTGGTAACTGGTGATGCTGGTTGAAGTTGACAATATATTAACAATAATACAGAAAACTTTAGTTATAAGTACTGTAAGAAAAGTGAGATAGGATATGTTGCAGAGTGACTTTGTTGGGGTCAAGTGTACTTTACACTGGGTGGTTAAGGAAAACCTCTTTGAAGCCAAAATAACTAAACTCAGAAATAAATACAGAGAAGCTAACTATAAGATAATCCTAAGAAAGACCAATCCAAGTGGTGAAAATATTTGAACAAAAACGAGAATAAGGAAGGAGAGGAGTAGCATCAGTTCCTAATGGAGCATTAAGTGGTGGGGAGAGACTGTTAACATTGAAACTAATGGGTCACTGCATGGATTTTAGTCTGAATGCAACAACTGAAAGGGTTTTATCTGGAGATTAAGGACTTCAGTACCTGATTAATATTCTTTTGAAAGATTTCTCCAACTACTATGTGAAGACAGAATTGAGGGAGTCATAGCATAGGGACTGGAAAAGAACTGGCAACCCTCTCCAGTATTCTAGAGTGGAAAATTACATGGACAGATGTTCCTGGCACACTACAGTCCATGAGGTCGCAAAGGGTTGGATACGACTGAGCGACTTCACCTTCTTTCTTTAGCAGAGGGACAGATATAGTGGTTTGGATAGAACATCCAAGTACAGACAGAGAAAAGTGAGCACACTGAAGGCTTATTTGGTAGACCGAGTTTTATATGTTGAGAGAGAAAACAAACAGGAATCAAGGATGATTCTGTGGTTTTAGAATGATCAACAGAGCAAATGAAACTCCCATTTAGTGAGGTGGGAACAGATGAAGAAAGATAAGGTTAAACAGGAGAAGTCAAGATTGGCATGGTACATACTTCTTTGAAGTATTATTAGTATTTTATAGATAAAGAATCAAGACTCCAAAAAGTTAAGATATTTGCCTACATTCATACTTTTGAGTTTGGATTTGAATAAATTTTTTCTAATTTTAAAGTCCATGCCTTTTTTTTTTTACTCTAGTCTTCTGGTGCTCTTTGCACTCATTTTTGACAGAATGAAAATGACTTTACACATGTTTGAATTACAAAATGTCACGGCTGAGATATCATCTATATATTTCTTATGTAGAAATGCTTTAATCTAAAAAATATTTTGTCTGTGGCAACTGGATATACCACTGTGTAAGCAGAAAAGCAAATGTATCTTCCACTGAACCTAATTCTTTCAGCTACATCATTACAGATTGAAATGGATTCAAAATATGCAAAAGGTAAAATAATAGGTGTGGTCCTATTAACTTTGTGCAAATAATGTCAAAGCTAAATGGGAAAGTAATCATATTTCTAATATTATGAAATAAAAATGGTAAGATCCAAGGGAATTCTCAGTATATTACCCATGAGGCCTTTGTTGTCTATGGTTCACTCATATTTATAAGCAGCTTATAGAGGCCAATGTGAGCTCTCTGGAGAGCCCTTATAGCAAGGATGGGATGTATGATATATTTTATCAGAGAAACCTGTGATAACATTTTTTCTGCCAACCCAATTCATTTTCTGGGTGCATTAATGTAAGAATTTAACTGAACAGTCACTACTTAACCACTAAATTTTAGAGTATTGCTTCTTGGAAAACACATTTTCCAAACTGTAAACACAGTGATTTTTTGTGAGCCATTTCAAAGGTGAGACCAATGTGTTCTTCTGAAGTGTGCATGTGCTCCATCATGGTGGGGGAGGGATGGTTAAAAGGAGCCAGGTACAGGATGAAATACCGAAGCAGTAGGATGCTCAGCTTTTTGTGCCAAGCAGGTGATGGCTTAATCATTTCATCCTTCTTGGTGCCTCTCTTTAAATGCAAAAATGTTAAAAAGTCAAAGGCATGAATTTCTGTGTTTATAGTGAGCTAACAGAATAAAGCCTAATCATACAATACATAAAATAACTGCCTGTGCTTAAAGGGAAATACCAGGCCCCTAAACTTAATATTTTCTTTCTTCTAATGGAAGAAAAAATGCTGCTTACATATTTTAAGTCACGTAATTAAGCATTGGACAAAAAAGCTCAAGTTTTTTCCATAAAAAGGGCATTTTCAAGGAAAAGAAATAGTATAGAAACAATGTCTTTTAAAAAATATTTGATACAAAATTTGTATTTCAAATTCAGAAGCATGCAAATTAAAAGCATAAGGTGATACCACTTCAAACTCATATTGTTAAGAAAGTCAAATAGTATCATGTGCTAACAAGTTTCTACCCTTGATTTACCTAACAGGCAAGTTTCCTGGGATGATTAATAGATGACAATGTTGTCATAATCTCACATTAATGGAATATAATCAAAATTATATGGTGACGTTCTCCACCACTTATGACTTTGTATTCCAGATATAGTTGCATTAAATAAAAATCAATGAATATGACATAAATAAGACTAAACATTTTGTTACTAGATGAGTCTACTTTTTAGGTATTGTGAAGTATGTTATTCTTTCTGAAATTTTATTTTTCTTCCTATACAGTATCACAAAAATGAATGGTAAAGGAAAATATTTATGTTAATATTTATAAAATCAGAAATAAGAGCTTATACATATGCTGAAAAAGACATCCCAATTTACCTTTTCTATGTGCATTAATTTTATGTGTAGTCTACAAAACTACCCTTAAGAGATCTAGTATGGGAAAAAAATCCATTGCATTCATCCCAAACTCTTCTGGAAAAATAGCTAAATGGTAACATGGGGGAAAAATAAATACAAAGTTTCTCAATACAAAACTGAATTAAATATGCTAAATGGTCTATGGTTAGTGACAACTTAATTAAAGCATAATTTCAAAGATTCCAAATAAAAAGTAGAATAAATATCAATATAATGAACATCAGCTTGCACATAGAACTAATAGGAACAACTTTAACACTGTCTTCTAACAGTATCCACTGAAGACTTTGACATTAATAGTTCATTCTAAAGCAGTCATTAAGAGACACTGAAGGATATATAAATAAATAGAACATTTATTGTTAACAGTAGGCTTTAATAAAAGGCTCTATCTACTAAAAAGAATCAGCCTTCTATCTGTTGCTCTAAGCTTGAAGTTCTTGACTCTGTGAGAAGCCAGACTTGAATGTTACTCTCTCACCTCTGCTCAATAGGAGGGATTAATCCACTCTAGCCTGCTGCTCTATATTTATGCATTTAGTATGAAAATTCAATAATGTTTGAGATTTTTCTTTTTGACCCCCTCATGTGACATGCAAAATCTTAGTTTCCTGACCAGGGATCAAACTTGTTCCCCCTGCAGTAGAAGCATGGGGTCTTAACCACTGGGTGGCCAGGAAATTCCCTGCAAAAATTTGAAGTTGTAAAAAGATCAGAGTTGGAGATAATATCTTTAAAAACAGAAAATGGCAAAGACAAACGATTATTCTGACCTTCAAAAAGAATTTTAAGTGTGATTTAAAACTTAAAAACAGAGTTTTTGAAATCAATGATCACATTTAAAAATCCAGGTTATTAACCTACCCAGTTGAAGGTAAGACTGCAGAGTAAAGAAGCAGAAAAAGCACACGAATAATCTAATTGGATTATGCTTGAATGTATCCATTAGGATCTATCATGAAATTTGATAGAAACATCTAGAGATGAGAATATGGATGAAGAATACAGTGCCACTGTTTTAACAAGTTTTCAGAAGGAAGTATTTAATAGATTGTAATTTATAAGCCTCCAGACTGTTTTATATCTTGAAGATAAAACTGATAGAAGAATCCCAAAAAGTACACCAAATCTGCCCGTTTCATTGTGGCCTGTAACAGAAAATATTTCCATGTGATTGAGAATCTCCAAAAATAAATCAAAGTCAAAAAATCTGGATGTCAATTGAATATACTGAAAGATATCCCAGGAAGCTTGGAAATACACAGGAATGGAACAAAGCAAGAAACCAAAAATAAAACATAGGTTAGATAAATCAAAAAAACATATGAATCAAGAAGAAGTACAGGTAATCAAAACTGAAAGAAACAAACTCCATTATGTAAGGTTTTGGATATTTCGTTTATAAGATGGTGTGTTTATAGGATTTTTTTCATAGGATATTTTAGGTTTAATGTGCTAAATATCTTGTTTCATAAAAAGTGACAGCCTCATAGAATCAATTCATAAGTGGTAAAAGAGACAGAAACGGAGAAATTTAAAACTATATCCTGCATCATGATGAAATTTCAATAAAGTGCTTGTTTCCTTTTACTTGTATTTCGGTAGATATCAAATTTAATGGCTTTCATTAACATACACACACATATACAAACACATAACTACAAAAAGACCAAACAAATTAGTAGACCTTAAGAATGGTAAAATACTGTAGTTGATTTGAAAGTTTTTATGTTTTCACATTTATGTTTTAACCAGAAACAAATTGACTGCAAATTGACTCATATAATGAAATAAAGAATACAATACTAGCACATTTGGAATTTCTTATTTTATGGGAAACAATCTTCAAAATACAGGAAACAAATTATACATTTTTTAAATCTTCCAGGAAAAGATAAAGTGAATTTTTTGATAAAGTGAATTTTACAGTAGTGTAAAACCATATATTCCTGTAATAATTTCATGTCATCTCAGAAACTTTAAGAGATTATCTGAAATTTGGTTTTGCTAACAAACTTTAGATTCAAGTATGATACTTTTTTTTTAAGCATTGGACTTTCAAGTGAGAAATGTAAGTGAAACACAATGATATTATAAAAATTTTTTGTATCATATGATTCCAAAAGCTCTAGTTTGTAAAAATATCCACTCTGATCATAAATCTATTTAAAAATATAAACATATCTATTCCCCATTCTTCCTGATGGGAGGAACTGGCTATGGGGGAATCTGGGTCTTGTTCTGATGGGTGGGACCATGCTCAGTAAATCTATAATCCAATTTTCTGTTAATGGGTGTGGCTGTGTTCCTTCCCTGTAGTTTGGCCTGAGACCAAACTTTGGCAGAGGTAATGGCAACCTCCTTCAAAAGGATTTATGCCAGGAGTGTTGTATTCAGTGCCCCTGACTGCACTGTTGATCCACACCTCCAGCAGACACTCCTGGACACTCACAGGCAAGCCTGGCTCTGTTTCATGTCGGGTCACTGCTCCTCTCTCCTGGGTCCTGGTGTGAGCAAGGTTTTGTTTATGCCCTCCAAGAGTCTGTTTCCCCAGTCCTGTGGGAGTTTTGTAATCAAATGCCACTGGTCTTCAAAGTCAAATTCCCAGGGGATTCTCTGTCCCTTTGCCAGCCCCAGGTTGGGAAATCTATTGTGGTCTTAAAATTTTTGCAACACGAGAACTTCATTGGTGCAGTTGTTCTCCAGTCTGCTCAGTGGCTCTATGGTGGGGCTCACATGCTGAGCCTCCCTGGTCTGCTGCAGCCAGAGTCCCTGGCCCCACAGCAGCCCACTGCTGACCCGTGACTCCACAGGAGACACGCAAACACTCAAAGGGAGGTCTGGCTCAGTCTTTTGAGGGGTCCCTGGGTCCTGGCATGCACAAGGATAAGGCTGAGGAAGGAGAAAAACAATAGAATGGGAAATCTATCCAAGAATTCAAGATCTAATCTACTCAAGATCTAGAGATCTCTTCAAGAAAATTTGGATGCCAGGGGAACATTTCATGCAAAGATGGGCACAATAAACAACAGAAACAGTATGGACCTAACAGAAGCAGGATATATTAAGAGGTGACAAAAATACACAGAAAAACTATAGAAAAAGATCTTCATGACCCAGATAACCACAATGGTGTGATCACTCACCTAGAGCCAGACATTCTGGAATGTGAAGTCACGTGGGCATCACTTCATCATAGGAAGCATCACTTCATCATAGGAAGCATCACTATGAACAAAGCTAGTGGAGGTGATGGAATTCCAGCTGAGCTATTTCACACCTGGTGGCTCAAAGGTTAAAGCGTCTGCCTGCAATGTGGGAGACCTTGGTTCGATCCCTGAGTCAAGAAGATCCCCTAGAGAAGGAAATGGCAACCCACTCCAGTATTCTTGCCTGGAGAATCCCATGGACGGAGGAGGCTGGTGGGCTACAGTCCACGGGGTCGCAAAGAGTCGGACACGGCTGAGCGATTTCACTCACTATTTCACTCCAATCTTAAAAGATGATGCTGTGAAAGTGGTACACTCAAAATGCCAGCAAATTTGGAAAACTTAGCAGTGCCACAGCACTGGAAAAGGTCAGTTTTCATTCCAATTCCAAAGAAAGGCAATGCCAAAAAAATGTTCAAACTGCCATACAACTGCACTCATCTCACATGCTAGCAAAGTAATGCTCAAAATCCTTCAAGCTTGGCTTCATCAGTATGTGAACTGAGAACTTCCAGATGTACAAGCTGGATTTAGAAATGGTAGAGGAACCAGAGATCAAATGGCCAACATCCACTGGATCATAGAAAAAGCAAGAGAATTCCAGAAAAAGTATCTACTTCTGTTTCATTGACTATGCTAAAGGCTTTGACTGTGTGAACCACAACAGACTGTGGAAAATTCTTAGAGGTGGGAATACCAGACCACCTTACCTGCCTCCTGAGAGATCTGTATGCAGATCAAGGAGCAACAGTAAGAACTGGACATGGAACAACAGACTGGTTCCAAACTGGGAAAGGACTACATCAAAGCTGTATATTGTCACCTTGTTTATTTAACTTATATGCAGAGTACATCATGCAAAATGCCAGACTGGATGAAGCACAAGCTAGAATCAAGTTTGCCCAGAGAAATATCCATACCTCAGGTATGCAGATGACACCACCCTTCTGGCAGAAAGCGAAGGGGAACTAAAAGGCCTCTTGATAAAAGTGAAAGAAGAGAGTGAAAAAGCTCACTTAAAACTCAACACTGAAAAAACTAAGGTCATGTCATTCAGTCACATCATTTCATAGCAAATAGATGGGGAAACGGTGGTAACAGTGACAGACTTTATTTTCTTGGGCTCCAAAATCATTGCAGATTGTGACGGCAGCCATGAAATTAAAAGACACTTGCTCCTTGGAAGAAAAGCTATGATCAACCTAGACAGAATATTAAAAAGCAGTGACATTACTTTGCCAACAAAGTTCCATATAGTCAAAGCTATGGTTTTTCCAGTAGTCATGTATGTATGGATGTGAGAGTTGGAGTATAAAGAAAGCCAAGCACTGCAGAATGGATGCTTTTGAACTGTGGTGTTGGAGAAGACTCTTAACAGTCCCTTGGACTGCAAGGAGATCAAACCAGTCAATCCTAAAGGAAATCAGTCCTGAATATTCTTTGGAAGAACTGATGCTGAAGCTGAAGCTCCAGTACTTTGGCCACCTGATGCGAAGAACTAACTCACTGGAAAAGACCCTGATGCTTGGAAAGATTGAAAGCAGGATGGGAAGGGGACAACAGAGTATGAGATGGTTGGATGGCATCATCAATTTGATGGACATAAGTTTGAGCAAGGTCCAGTAGCTGGTGATGGACAGGGAAGCCTGTCATGCTGCAGTCCATGGAGTTGCAAAGAGTCAGACATGACTGAGCAACTGAACAGAGCTGATTTTGCAAGCAGATACAAATGATAATAAACATGAAAATAACTCCCACTTCAACAATCACAATTATTCTGGCTATGTTAAAAAAGAAAAACAAACACTGATAAAACTTAATTTTGAAAGAACATAGCTAACATAGCATTCATTTACTCTAGTTTCCTGTTTGATTGCTAGAAAGATGCACCAAATATATAATAGCTATAGCTTTTGTCCCAAAATTCCTCCTAGTAGGACTGACCCTAAAAAAAAGAAAAAAAACTCATCAGTATATAAATTAATATTCTAGAGAATTTATATCTGCCTATAAAAGAGGATATGATACATACGCATATGACCTTTCTATGTTTTTTAATCATTATAGAGTTGCATTCATCCCTTAAAATTATGTACCTCTGAGGCAGGAGATAGATGGGCCCCAGCCTGAGCAGCTGGAGTCTGTCACCTGTGGACAGATCCTCCAAGATGAAGAGGAGGAGGAGCTGAGCCCCGCATAAATAAAAGATAGAGACCAATAAAAGATAATGACTTTCTCATTCTCAAAGTCAAGGAGACCTTCTGGATTATAAAGGTCCTTGGGTGTCAAAAAGGGGAGTGACAAGAACCTACCCATCAGCCTCTTGCCTGTAGTCCATCTTGACTAGGATGTGTGCGCACACATGTGGGGATCGTGAGATTCGCCAAATACGGACTCAGAACCAGGCAAAGCAAAATGACTGGTGAAAGAAAGCCCAGAATAAATGCTTCCTGTAAGTGAGGCAGACCACCATGAAGCTGTGACTCTCTCTCTGAGCCTACTCATGTGTCTATCCACAGGGACTCTTTTTCCTCCAATAAACACTTAACATGTTTCACTACTTTCCATCTTGGTGGGAATCCTTTTCTGCAAAACCGAAGGGCCATGGACTTGTCACTGACCACTGGTCTAGTAGTTAGGATTCAATGCTCTCACTTCTGAGGCCTGACTTCAATCTCAGGCCAGGAACTAAAATCCTGCTTCCAGCTGCTGCAGGCCAAGGCCACCTGAGATCCCCTCTATCCTCTATCCTTTTTTTTTATATATAGAAAGAGACCCATGACACATTGTAGATCAAAAAGTAGCTTACAGATCAGCCTACACTTATCTCACTTATATAAAATTTTGTACCAATATATATGTACATCCACACAGATATCCATACTATCTTGATGGATGTTTACAGGGAGTTACAAATTTGGGCTGGTATTATAAAATACAATGGTTGAGAATTACAGTTCTAAAGGTAGAGTGCCTAAATTCAAATTTCAACTTCCCTACTTTAAAAAGCTTTGACTAAAAGCAAGTACGTTGGCCTCCTGAAGCCACCATCTCTTATCAGTACTATGAAAACAACACCTACTTCATGATGTAAAATTTTAGCTGAATACTAGGCACATAGCAATACCTAAGTAATTGGTTTTATGTTTATCTTATTTTTGTTATTTCCATGAAATGGGATCTATTACTTTAATATTACTTTATATTACTTTAATTTTATATTACTTTATTTAATTTTATATTACTTTAGTATAATCTACCTTTAAAATGTTTTACTCATAATTTTAATGAAAAAATAATTATTTGCATTATTACCAACATATTTGTTTCAAAATTAATATATAATATATTAGAACTAATATATTATTGCTCTTTGAAGTCCCTCCACTCTCAAAGTCATACAGTTCCTTAGGAGTTGAACAGTCCTGGGTTGAGAATTATGAGGCCAAGGGTTCCTTCACATAGGAAAAGTGCAGAGTTATACACATGTAAATGTGCTTGCTGATTATAATTCAACATAGTTTTGATATATTCACTTTACTGGAGTTTTCCTGTAGTCAAAGATAAATGAAACTAATCTTAATGAGTTATGTGCATTAAAAAATAAAATAATTCAAATCTTCCCATTGACCAAGTTAAAGTTAGACCATCCAGCATATCCAAAAAGTGATTCCTGTAGTAAAGATTTAATTTATTGTAGCAAGCTGTTAAGTAATTAAAAAACTGTATTACAGAGCCATAGACCACACCACAGACTGGATACTCTGCCCTTGCGTAGTGTTGGTCTTATTTGGTTCTTATGCTAGAATGTTACTTTCTGAAGAGATCCAGCCAAAAGGCTATCTGCAAAGTGAATGAGAGTAAATAAAAACACAGAGAGAAGGCTAGGAGAAGTATTTTAAAATTGTGATCATCTTGTCAATCTGAAAAAAACAGCAAGCATGTTGGTTCCACAGTCATTGAACCATCTGCAATATTTTTTTTTAACCTTTTAATAAAGTCAGTTTAGGTTCTCAATATTATATGTGCTAAGTCACTTCAGATAAGTCTGACTCTGTGTGACGCCATGGACTGTAGCCCACCAGATTCCTCTGTCCATGGGATTCTCCAGGCAAGAATACTGGAGTGGGTTGCCATTTCCTACTTCAGGGGATCTTCCCAACCCAGGGATTGAACCCCCACCTCCTGTCTCCTGCATTGGCAGTCAGGATCTTTACTACTAGCCCCACCTGGGAAGCCCTTCTCCGTATTATTTGTGTCACTGTATACAGTGCCCCTTTGGGGACCCACTGCTGTCACTCTTAACCATGAATATCAGGAAAGTTAAGGAGTCATCAGCTTTTAAACTAAAGTATCCAAACAGAATACAACCTAGTCCCTGGCAGTGATTTTGTCTTCGTAATGTTACCAAGAGATCAGAGAAAAAGTATGGCAGTTAGTTGTCCCTCGTGACATCACCATTTATTCTAATAATGTCACTAACATAACACTGATTTTTATTCTTTTGTTGCCCAAATGTGGACAAGTACAGGCAAGAGAGGCACTTTCATTTTCAACCTAGATCCCTGCCTGACCACCGCCCCGCCCCCCCCGCATTCCCCACCAAGCGATCTCATGCATGCAGAATACACCTCAGATTTCTTCACAGAAACAGCTATAAACTCTGTTTGTTATACTTTTAATATTTATCATCAGCTATGTAGCAGGCACCACCCTACAAGTTAGACATACAAAGAAACTGAGGTCTGGAGAGAGAAATTTACTTGGATAAGATGGTAACTCATTAACAGTAAGGGGCTTCCCTGATGGTTCAGTGGTAAAGAATCTGTCTGCAATACAGGAGACACGTAAGATGTGGGTTCGATCCCTGGGTCAGGAAGATCCCCTGGAGGAGGAAATGACAATCCACTTCCGTATTCTTGCCGGAAAAATCCCATTGACAGAGGAGCCTGGCAGACTACAGTCTAAAGGGTTACAAAGAGTCAGATATGACTGAGCACATTAAGAATAAAGCTGAGCAAAGAGGTGATGAGTCTAAAGCCATAAAGCAAATGAGCCTGAAGGGCCTCATGCTGATACACACGGAGTCCATTAGAATGCTTACTGTTACCATTGGCGGCTGCTATTATTTAGAGATACTACTTGGTTTGTTTTCCCTTATAACACCCCTTCTATAGCAATGAGTGATTTAAAAGCATTGCTGGAAACATTTCAACTTTTAAAATGCCAACCAAAAGAAGACTATAGTAATCCTCTGCCCTCCCACAGGGAATTTTGAAATTAGTTATAACGTCCAACCCTACTTAAACTGAAGGATATTTACAACTGGATCATTTTTTTGTCTCTTTGAATAAAGGAAAAAGCTATCCTTTCACTGAAATGAAGATGTAAATCATGCTGTCATTCCAAGACATCAGAGATGTAAGCCACACAAACAAATCAAAGACATATCCGTTCAATAAGCATTTGGCATTGACTTCAGGGATGAATCAAGATGCTTTCTTTTAAAGTTTTTAAACTAAAAAGTGTTTTTTGAATTCCTGGGGCCAGAATCGACCCAAAGTACAGTTGTCCTTCCTTTGAAAGCATTTAGAGACTTAGATTTATAAGTATATGAATACATACTCCATTGGCTAATATCACAGTAAGCTACTAAGTGCTTCCTGTCTAGTACTATTCAAGAAAAAGGAAATCTAAAATGCTAAAGAAGTGATTGACAACCCAGCCTAATGTGAATCCAAAACCAGTGGCAACTGTCAAGGCACTTATACAGAAACAATTTCTATCTGCTTTCAAACTGACTTGGGTCCTCATTTTGATTCAATGTTCACTGAGCATAAATGGAAAAGCTTTTACCCAGTTGAACATGTAAAATACTTTTGCCTATTGACAGAGTACCTAATGCTCCCTAGATCAAAAAAAGGACCCAGATTTTGTGGGGCCTGAAGCTCACACAATGTGGGGGACAGTCTCATAGTAAAATAAAATTACAAGTCCCAAATTAGATACTGGGTTTTGGAAGTACCTATGTAAGTCAGGAGCTCTGCGTTTATGTTTTATTATAATAGCTTCGTGGGAACATTGGATTTTGACTGGGCCAGCAGCTAGGGGTCTTGTTAGGGGAGATGGCTCGTTTGGCAGCCCGGTGGCCACACTGGAGGCAGATGCCATGGCAATAATACAGGCACAGGCGAGAGAGAGAACATGGAGAAGGCCCTTTGAAGCTACCCATGGGTCCTAAAGCCTGATCTGGCCATAGCCAGAGCTGTCCCTTCAGCACCAGTCAGGCCCCTCAAGCTGATGGAAGAACACAAGCCCACCCAGCCTGAGGATAAGAGTGGATCTCAGTTCCTGAATGCACAACAGGAGAACAAGATGGCAGAGGAGCAGGTGGACGTGGAGGACATCTCTCTCCACGGATACATCGGAACACACATTCAGACACAGAAGTGCATGCAGACCATCAGCTGAGGGCAGAGAGGAGTACCGACCAGTGGAAAAGACCCACACACACTCGAGATCAAGTCCTGAGCCTTTGGAGTGGGAGCACTGACTTCAAAACCCCAGACTACCAGAGAACTAATCCTAGGGAGAATCAAATAGTGAGAACTCACCCAAAGGAAACCATTTCTCCAAAGAAGACATACAGATGGCTAACAAACACATGTAAAGATCCTCAACATGACTCATTATTAGAGAAATGCAAATCAAAATGACAATGAAATATCATCTCACACCAGTCAGAATGGCCCTCATCAAAAAGTCTACAAAGAACAAATCCTGGAGGGGGTGTGAAGAAAAGGGAATGCGCTTGCACTGTTGGTGGAAATGTAAATTGACACAACCACTACGGAAGACGGTATGCAGATTCCTTAAAAAACTAGGAATAAAACCACCACGTGACCCAGCAATTCCACTCCTAGGCGTATACCCTGAGGAAACTGAAATTGAAAAAGACACATGTATCCCATTGTTCATTGAAGCATTATTTACAATAGCTAGAACATGGGAGCAACCTAGATGTCCATCGACAGATGAATGGATAAAGAACTTGTGGTACATATACACAATGGAATATTACTCACCCATAAAAAGGGACACATTTGAGTCAGTTCTGATGAGGTGGATGAACTTAGAACCTATTATACAGAGTGAAGTGAGTACGAAAGAGAAAAAGAAATATAATATTCTAATGCACATATATGAAATCTAGAATTTATTTACAGGGCAGCAAGGGAGAAACAGACATAGAGACATAGAGAATAGACTTATGGACATGGGGAGAGGGGAAGAGACGGTGAGATGTATTGAAAGAGTAACATGGAAACTTACAAAACAGTACATAAAATAGATAGCCAGCGGGAATTTGCCTATGGCTCAGGAAACTCAAACAGGAGCTCTATATCAATGGAGAGGGTCAGGATGGGAAGGGAGATGGGAGGGAGGTTGAAAAGGGAAGGGATATATGTATACCTATGGCTGATTAATGTTGAGGTTTGACAGAAAACAACAAAATTCTGTAAAGCAATTATCCTTCAATAAAAAAAAAAAGAAAAAAGAAAATTTTAATTTTGTCTCCAATAGAAGATTCTCAGTCGAATCTTCTCATAGTTACTGATGAAAAACATGCGCCTGATTTGTTTGCAAAAGAACCACTGCAATTATTTTATAGGAGAATTATCATGAATCTAAGTAAACGAATTTAAGCCAATCAAGAGGGGCAATTTACATGTTATTCAGAGTTCAATAACGGCAATCCCCTTTTAGTGATTAAATGCAATATGTATTAATTCTTATTCCATATTCAGCATTCTAAAACATGCATTAGGAATTCACAGCAATATACATCACTTTACAGTGTATATTGCAAGGAGGTGAAAAAATTTAAAGGCTCTGTTATTATTCTTTGTTGTCATTTATTAATCTGGATGCAAGACAGGGGAAACGTAGGACTGACTCCACTTAAGCAACATATTAGGTCTCTTTCTAAATAGTAGTAGTATGAGGCTAGAATATTATCCTTAAATACCTCCTACAGATTCTAGGAGAATCAGAGTTCTTTGAATTAGGGAAATTAGGTAATCATCTGCATGGTTAAAGTCTTAAAAGTACCACTTCTGTCTAAAATTTTCAAGTCACACAAAGATATCTTAAGATGTATATTGCAAAACAGTCTCCTCTGTTTTTCCACCGTGCTTAATGCTTGTGCACACAGTCAAGTTTTGAATGTCTTATTCCTAGTAATTTCAAGAAGGACTGACAGAAAAGAAGAAAAGCAGCATTTTGCAGTGGGAAACACCCTGGGATATAGGTGCTAGAATAATTAAATCTAGTCCAAGGGTTCTCAAGCTAAAATCTAGTCCAGAATAGTTAAAATCTAGACTAATCTAGTCTAGACTAGTTAAAAATCTAATCTATTCTAGACTAGTTAAAATCTAGACTCTTCTAGATCAGTTAAAATCTGGTCCAGTGCACATCAGAGTCTTCCTGAAACTGCTTCTTAAAATGCAGATTGCTACACTCCATCCCCAGAGTTTCAGCAGGTCTTGAGTGTAGGATCCAAGAACAAGCATTTCTAATGTGTTTCTAGGTGATACTGATGCTACAGAAACCAGTTTGAGAACCACTGGCTAAGTCCACTGTGTCCCTATTTTCTCACTTGTAAATGGGGATGTTGTCCTGGATAATGCTGAAGGTACCTTTCAGCATCACATTTTATACTCCCTGATTCCAACACACTGCCTAGACCTATACCCAAGAATCTCATTCTTTTATGTTTATTAATTTTCTCCAGGGAAATCTGTAAATACGGAAACTTAGTTTTAAACTATGATTTACTTTTGTTATTCTATCAGAATGATCCTTAAAACTACTCATCAGTCCAGTTCAGTCACTCAGTCGTGTCCGACTCTTTGCAACCCCATGAATCGCAGCACACCAGGCCTCCCTGTCCATCACCAACTCCCGGAGTTCACTCAGACTCACGTCCATTGAGTCAGTGATGCCATTCAGCCATCTCATCCTCTGTCGTCCCCTTCTCCTCCTGCCCCCAATCCCTCCCAGCATCAGAGTCTTTTCCAATGAGTCAGCTCTTTGCACGAGGTGGCCAAAGTATTGGAGTTTCAGCTTCAGCATCATTGCTTCCAAAGAAATCCCAGGGCTGAGCTCCTTCAGAATGGACTGGTTGGATCTCCTTGGAGTCCAAGGGACTCTCAAGAGTCTTCTCCAACACCACAGTTCAAAAGCATCAATTCTTCAGCGCTCAGCCTTCTTCACAGTCCAACTCTCACATCCATACATGACCACAGGGAAAACCATAGCCTTGACTAGACAGACCTTAGTCAGCAAAGTAATGTGTCTGCTTTTGAATACGCTATCTAGGTTGGTCATAACTTTAGATTTCTGTTATTGATTGAAAGACTCAATATATATGCAAAATATTGCATAGCACAGAATATGGCTGCAATTAATGGTTTCTGACAGATAGCTCAGATTTTAACTTTGGAAGGATTGTCAGCAATTATTAAAAGGAACAGGCTTTACTCAGAAATTTTCAAAAGTAAAAATGGAAACTGTCAATATAGTAAATTGCTTTCTGAAAAAAATTTAATTCTGTGTGTTCAATTGTGACACTCCCAAATTGCCTTATACTGCTTTCTCTCTTTTGCTAGAAAACAACAAGTATTCAATTTTGATTTTTTTTTTCTCTCTTCCTCTCTTCCTCTCTACCCTCCCCATTATCCTATTCCCTGCCAGTCCCTTAGGTATTTCTCCTGTCTTTCAGTAAATAGATATGAAGTTCAATGCCTGCAGTTTCCTCAAGGCTTTCAGTATATGCCAGGCTGATTTGCACATCTCTCTGAAAGTTGAAAGCTCCATAATAATAATATACATGTCATACTTCATCTGATTAGATAAAGTACCACATTCCAGATCTGCTGTACAAACAATAATAATAATAATAAACTTCTCCCACTAAAAGTATCATCTTTATTATCTTAATCAAGCTTATTTATACAGTACATTTTATATCCTCTCTGCTGTTGTCCAGTGGGTATCATGACTGCCTCTGTGACCCCAAAGACTCCAGCATGCCAGTTTCCTCTGTCCGACACAATCTCCCAGTCGCCTCCATTGAGCTGCTGATGCTATCTAACCATTCCATCTTCTGCCTCCTCCCCCTTTTCCTGTCGCCTTCAATCTTTCCCAGCATCAGGGTCTTTTCCAGTGAGTTGGCTCTTCACCTCAGGTGGTCAAAGTTTTGAAGCTTCAGTATCAGTTCCTCTTTTGAATATTCAGGGCTTATTTCCTTAGGATTGACTGATTTGACCTCCACGCAGTCCAAAGGACTGTCCAGCACCACAGTTCAAAATATCAGTTATTTGGCACTCAGTCCTCTTTATGGTCCAACTCATACATGGTCCAACTCTTTATGGTCCAATTCATACATGATTACTGGAAAAAACCATAGTTTTGACTATACAGACCTTTGTTGGCAAAGTGATGTCTTTGCTTTATAATATGCTATCTAGGTTGGCCATAGCTTTTTTTCCCAAGGAGCAAGCGTCTTTTAATTTCATGGCTACAATCACCCTCTGCAGTGACTTATATTCCCTAAGTAGGTGTAAATGGAAATCTCTCATCTCAATATGGTCATCCTTTTTTGATTCCTGAAGTCCTTCTCCAAAGATTATGCTCTTAACCACTATACCATGATTTCATTGGTCATCTTTTCTTTCGATATTATCTCATTTTCAATGTGATTTCCAAATTTCTACCTGTCTTCATGAAGCCTTCATGAAAATAGTCTTCTATTTCTCTTAAAGTAGACTACTGCTTCTTCTTGTAAAATATTCCTCCTCTCTTTCTCTCAGGCTTATTCTTTGATATAACATTTATATGACTATGTATACTACAACTTGGAAATTTTCACACCATCCTCACCAACACCATCTCATTAGATTCTTAAAACAGTCCTATGAGTAGTCAAGACAAGTATAATTATTCCTATTTTACTGAAGATAAAAATCATAATTTTGAGATATAAGATTTATTTGTCTATGAAGTATATTTTCAATAAACTTGTCATAAAACTTTTCAAATAAACTAAAAATGAGAATAAGGAAAAGAAATATTTGTATATTAATTATGCCACTTAATACTAACAAGATTGTTACATAAATTTTAATACAGGTACATAAATTTTAATCTTCATAATAACCTTTACTTAGGAGATTAATTATCTTCATACTGCTGCTGCTGCTGCTGCTGCTAAGTCGCTTCAGTCATGTCCGACTCTGTGCGACCCCATAGATGGCAGCCCACCAGGCTCCCCCATCCCTGAGATTCTCCAGGCAAGAACACTGGAGTGGGTTGCCATTTCCTTCTCCAATGCATGCAAGTGAACTCACTCAGTCGTGTCTGACTCTTCGTGACCCCATGGATTGCAGCCCACCAGGCTCCTCCATCCATGGGATTTTCCAGGCAAGAGTACTGGAGTGGGGTGCCATCACCTTCTCCTGCTGTTGGGCAGATCAAGGGCAGAGAATCTAAATAACTTGCCTAAGAGTACATGCTAGTAAGTGGTGCAGCCAGATTCAAACTCAGGCAAGTGTCACCCCAGAACTTGCACTAGGAAGTATTAATGACATAATCTAAGGTATAAATATATAAATACATTTATACATTGATTATTTCACAAGTAGAAATGTGCATGCGATTTTGCAAAATTGAGGGATCCAAGTTTGATGGGGTTAACTTCTATGAAGAATCTGTGTGTAGGTATTCGGTCATTATGTCTAACTCTTTGCAACCCCATGAACTGCAGCACACCAGGATTCCCTGTCCTTCACGATCTCCTGGAGTTTGCTCAAATTCATGTCCATCGAGTCAGTGATGCCATTGAACCATCTCATCTCTCCTTTTGGCTTCAAGCCTACCTAACCTCAAGATGGTATAGGGACTGTGGAATAGCTAGTGTAAAAGATGACAAAGGAGAATGATTTTAGAAGGAAGTGACCTCATTTCTTTTGTGTGGCTTCATTTTGACATCATTCAAAGAACTGACCCTTTTGAACTGTGGCACTGGAGAAAACTCTTGAAAGCCCCTTGGACAGCAAGGAGATCAATCCAGTCAGTCCTAAAGGAAACCAACCCTGAATATTGACTGGAAGGACTGGTGCTGAAGCTGAAGCTCCAATATTTTGGCCACCTAATGCGAAAAGCTGACTGACTCATTGGAAAAGACCCGGATGCTCGGAAAGATGGAGGGTAAGAGAAGGGGGCTACAGAGGATAAGGTGGTTGAATGCCATCACTGATTCAACATACATGAGTTTGAGCAAACTCCAGGAGATAGCAAAGGACTGTGAAGTTTGGTGTGCTGCAGTCCTGAGGTCGCAAAGAGTCGGACACAACTTAGCAACTGAACAACAATTTTTACATACCATATATCAGTTTTGAAAGGGTCATCATATCACAGTCTATTTTCAGAATAATCAAGGATTTTTTTTTCCAAAAAGTTTCCTAAAATAGAAATTTAAAATTCAAACAAGTCAAAGTAACAATGGTTTAGGTATACAGTTTGGTGCCCACAAGAAAATATACAGACACATATACATATATATGTATGTATACACATATACCATTGTACCCCCTGTACATCACATACTCTTATAGCATATAAATTCCAGCTTGGGCCATTGTATCAGGATTAGAGTCGTAGTTATCACGTCATCTCGTCAGATTCAAATTCATCCATTCAAAGGAACATCAAAATGCTCTAGAAAAATCAGAGCTTCAATCAAGTAGTGATCAAATAAAGAAGTTGCAGTGTACATATACCTCACTAATCAGTAGTCCTGGATTACTATGTGCTATACAGAGCTGTCAGCATTTATATGTATCACTTTAATACAACAGCCCATCAGAGACCGCATTTTTGCTTTTAATAATAGCTAAAGAAACAAATGCAGAGAAATTATATGGTTTGCCTAAAGCTATGTGACTGTAATTTTTATTAATTTCTTTATTAATTTCTAATTTTATTAATTTTATTAATTATTTATTAATTTCAAAGCATTTCTTAAATGCTTTGGTCAGAACTTGCACTCTCCATTTACTAGTGAGGGACCAGCAAGTGGTCATACTTCTTGATGTTGGTTTTCTCTTTAAAAATATCTATCCCATGCATTATGATTCAAATTAAATGAGTTTAGAATAGATTGAGTATGTAAAAAGCACTCAATCCAGTATCCAGTGGAGAAAAAGTATTCTACAAAGGGCAGATGTTACTACTATAATGTCATGGTCCAGAATTATCCTGGCATAGAAAGCAAATTACCTTTGTCATACATGTATTCAACAAATACTCTCAAGGGGACCACCTTTCTTCTATATTTTGCTGTCTTAGAAAGGTAAGAAAAAAGTATCTTAAACACAGTGATTTGTAAGAAGCCATCCTAGGGAAGCAAATTTTCTTAATTTTGCCTGAGAAAATACCACTTCACTTTGGCTTTCAGCCCCTACTGCCTTCCAGTCTTGGCCAGCAGCAAGCGGTCGTGCTTCCCAAATATTTGGTTAACTCTTAACATAAATAATGTAGGGGTTTGAACAAGAAGAAAATTCAATATAACATCAACTCTTCTAAGTATACAGGAATTAGGTACAAGACTAGCACTTGTTAAACACTGGAAGGCATTGCTATCTTGCAAATGGCTTCTGAATTACACAATTTCATCTCCTTCCCTGCAAATCTTCACCTGGCACAGTCTAGTCTGCCCAGCTCACGCCCAGCAGTAGCACCTCCCTATCCTGAAGCCATGATCTCCTTACCACACCTTTGTTAATTTCACTCTTTAAAACAACACTGGTACTATGTCCAACTCCAAATCATCTCTGATTATTATAAGTTGACCAAAAGTTTCCTAACTATCAGATATACTAGCTTCCTGCAATCTTCATTTTCCTTGCACCCTATGGAACACAGGAGAAGACAGTCAAGGAGCATGGATGCTAAGAATTCTTACACTCTCTGTTTAGTCAGTCATGTCTGACTCTTTGCGACCCCATAGACTGTAGCCTGCCCGGCTCCTCTTTCCATGGGATTTTTCAGGCAAGAATACTGGAGTGGGTTGCCAGTTCCTTCTACAAGGGATCTTCCTGATGCAAGGATTGAACCTGTGCCCCATGTATTACAGGCAGATTCTTTTCCACTGAGCCTCTGGGGAAGCCCTAAGAATTCTTACACTACTCTGGACATTATTTGCTATGTATTGGGGGAAGGAAGGAACTAATGTAAAAATCATTTGCTAGACATTCTAAAGTGACCTTTTGTCATTCAATACTTGTTTTAAAGTTACTGAAACATAAAAACACTCTATTCTCTAACAGAAAACTCAATAATTGTACAAGCTAAGTTTACAGTTGAAGAAATAAGAGAAAATAAGATTAAAATAGTTTCTATTATGTCCTACATGCAACAAGTTATTCCTCAGAAGGTACAGTGAGTCACAGGACCCTCTTGCATCACATTAAGGAAGGTGTTTTGGTATACGTACACACATGTGAATCAGAAAAAGCTGAAGACAAACTGTGACCTTGTTCTACTCATTAGGATAATACTCTGATTACCCACAAGAGGAGGGTGAAGATTGTTCAGCAAAGGCAAGAAATGAAAAAACTGAAGTTCTGTTTTCCAACTTTATGAAGTCATTTTTCTTTCCCCCCTTGGGAGGACAAAACATAACTCTGCTTCTCAAGTGAATCACACATTCTCTTTCCAGATTAGCAGCCCTTGTCATTTTTCCATGAAGAGAGAGGAAGATTCTCCAACAATGATGCCACCAAGCTAAAAGGCAAGAAAGTAGCCCAGAAAGTCTTTCCTCCACCTAACATAGGGTCTAATATTTGCCAGTCCTGGAAAAGCTTTAAGACACCAGTTTGGTATTTTTGAACAGAATCAGTTAATGGCATTTTGCATCACATTAGGCTAAATTTGTAACACAAAGCTTAGTTCCTCCTTCAAGAGATGTACCTTGCCAAGTAAAGTCCCCCTGGGTAAAGCGATCTCCCCTGAATGCTCTGATTTACAAAATTTAATCTGATGAAGTGAACTCTGCCTGGAAATCAGCTCTTGCTTACTCAGAAAAGTGCCCAGGAGGCAGATGGGCTTGGATGGGAAAAGCAGGCTTGCCCAAGCTGTGAGGATCAGCAGCCTGACACAGTGGTCCCGAGTGGCTTCCTTTTACTTTTGGTGCTTCAGGTTGTGAACATGAAGAAGCTGCTAAACTCTCTAATCCTAACCCTCAGCCCGCTAAAAGTCTTGATGGCTAAAGTAAGGAGGGAGGGACATGTATGTTCAAAAACTGGACAGACAGACAGACAAGCCTTTAAAAATTAAGCTGGGGTGAATCTGCTCTATAAGACCCTTTCTTCAAGTTCCCTGCAGTATTCACTAATTCCTTTTTTGTTGTTTCTGTTTTTGTTTTTGTTTTTTTTTACCCCTCAAAGGGACACTCTTTCCCATATTGAGGTATCAACTTATACCAAGAGAAAGACAATGAGAAGTCACAGAGCAATATTCAATTCCATGCGTTTGTTTAAAGAATTGTTCTCTGAACGTCATCTCCCTCACTACCTGTCTCCAAACCTTAGTCATTCTTCGAACATTGATGTGGATCATTTGTTGACACCCCTCATCACCTCCCCCATTTTTCTCTCCGATAGCTGATCTATGCTCCTTGCTCTTTTCTCCACTCGCTCAAGCTTTTCTTGGTCAGAGCTTTTGATCTCTGTGTTCCCTCTGCTGGCAATGTTGTTCACCCACAGCTAGCTCTCTATCATTGAGTTATCTGTGCATGTGACAACCCTTGAGAATCTCTTAATTATCCCTACCTGCTCAGCCAACCCCATCACTCTTGTTGCCACTAAGAAAAATTATTTTTAAAAAATCTAAAGTCACTGTGTATTATCATCTACCAGAATGAGTTCCATGATGTCAAGGAACTGTGCAAATTTTGCCTACGGCTTTAGTTCCTGACTGGAGAAGGAAATGGCAACCTACTCCAGTATTCTTGCCTGGAAAATCCCATGGATGGAGGAGCCTGGTGGGCTACAGTCCACGGGGTTGCAAAGAGTTGAACACCACTGAGCGACTTCACTTTCACTTTAGTTCCTGACAATCAGAGTGGTGCCTAGAACATACACACGTACACTGAAAATGCTTGCCCAATGAATCCATGATCGAGCAAATGAAAAGAGGAAGGAATTACTGTGTCTAAAGCTTAGGAGACGTTAGCTGCAGTTAGGCCCAATAATTTGTGGTTTTATGTTCATGCGTGCTAGGTTGCTTCAGTTGTGTCGAACTCTTTGAGACCCTATGGACCGTAGCTGGCCAGACTCCCCCGATCATGGGATTCTCCAGGCAAGAATACTGGAGTGGGTTGCCATGCCCTCCTCCAGGGGATCTTCCTGACCCAGGGGTGGAACCTGTGTCTCTTCTGTCTCCTGCATTGGCAGGGATCTGTGTAATTCTGTGAAATTAGAAGCTGAACACTATGATGTCTGTGTTTGGTTTTATCTTTGACATTCCACAAGTTAAGCCTCATCTCTGGAGAGACAAATTTCTAGGAATTGCCAATCTGCCATAACCTGTCCCTCCTCAGGACTCAAAGTTTTATTTGTGTTATTTTCTATCTGTGGCACTTAAGTACTATTCCTGGTTTACAGTGGTAACTATTGCCTAAATTCTCTCAAAATAGGTCTCAGCTTTCAAAGTGCTGTCTCAGGAAGAAGTCTGTGATACCTTCTACATTTTTTTGCTGTTGTTGTCATTCTTGTTGCTCTTTGTTTGTTTTAATGTTCTTTCCAGTGCCAGATATAACAAATAAGTATCCAGTTTGAAAGATTACCGAAAACACCGCCAATCTCTCCCATTAACTTCACCTTGTCAGATAGGTGATGACAGTATCTCCCAATTTTCTAAGTGATTTATTTACTAAAAGTTAAAACTGGTGCCCCAATTCATTATTCTGCTTTTATAGATGATGAATTTTGTATTAAACAAAAGCAAATATTTTAGTACTTAACTAGAAGTTCAATGAGGTCTAGCCCCTTCTAGTCTGGACACTGGCTATTTCATAAAAATTTATAGGAACACGTGTTTCCATTTTCAAGGGCAATTTTAGAACCTGCTAGATAAAATGGCTACAATTAGTTTGCACACTGGAAAACAGTCCAAGTTCATATCCACTTAAATGTTTAAATTGCCAGCTAATTGCACTCATCTGAACCCAACAGGATAATTCACCTTCAGGCTTCTAAATCCAAGGCCAATCATTACAGAGACTGAAATGAGCAGGGTGGCACTTGGGTGCTTCCAGAACTGTGCTGTGTGGTATGTGCTGTATTTG
The DNA here is from genome assembly GCF_014754425.2 of Oryx dammah. Taxonomy (NCBI): domain Eukaryota; kingdom Metazoa; phylum Chordata; class Mammalia; order Artiodactyla; family Bovidae; genus Oryx; species Oryx dammah. The sequence continues at coordinate 7,225,583 of NW_024070198.1, forward strand.
TTCCTGTGATAGTGACAAAGAACTCTGTCACTAGCTCTCCCATACAGCAAACTGAGAAGCAGGGACTACAGTGTGCCCCATCTTCATATCTGCTTGGAAAGGAAGTCTGCATTCTCCAGAGAGAGAACTATAGAAAAACAAGGAGCTTACCTACACAGCAGAGCAAGGCTCAAGACAAAGTCCTTTGGAGAATGAACCCTCAGGGTTTTAGACTCAAGAAAAAGGATTTGTCCTAACTGAAAAGGGCAGTATTAGATTACTCTCTGAAAGGATTTGGCATCTACTTATTTTACTTGTTTGGTGTTTCAATTATCAGTGATTATTTTGCAGAGGAGATGTGGCCTTCAAGTACTATTTACTCACTGAGTTTTTATCAGTGAGCTGGCAATAGAACAAATGTCCTTTCCTGTGCCATGTTTTCGGAGATTTTCTTTTCCTCTTTTGCGTGAAATTATTCAACACAGCAAAAATAAAGGAGAGAAGAGGAATTGGTGAATGCTTTTCTTCACAAAGCATGAAGAGAATTTTAAGAGTGCAATTTCACAACCAATTACACTCCTAGCAAAAGTAATTTACAACTAATTATGAAAGAAAGTTACAACCTTTTAAAATATTAGTGAGAAGAGCTAAAGAAACTATAGGCTTGAAATTATATGGATCCCTATACACTAGGTACAGTTTTCAGTAAGTGAACCATTTTTTAATAGTCATGTCAAATTCAAGCATTTTTCCTGTGAGAAAAGAATGGATAAAATAATTGAATTAGACCAAATGTATGAAAACACTTTAAAGCAATAATATTAGGTTGCAAAATATTTAATCAGACATGGTGAATATCCTTATGTTCAAGGTCATGTCCCACATTTTAACCATCCAAACATGTTCCATTCTCAGGGCCTTTGAAGTTGTTTCACAGACTTTGTATCAAATGTCCCAGGGCCTCTGCACATGCCTACTTCCATCTGGATGTTCCTGACCACTATACCTACATGGCTCACTATCACCTCCTTGAACCCTCTGTGCACTGATCCTTTTCAGTGAGGGTTCCCTGTCTTCATCAAGAACTGCAATGTTAAGCTCTGCCCCCAAACTCTAGACCCTTTCTCTCCATAGCACTCACCATAATCTAGCATAGAACAGAATCTCCTTATTTATACTGCCTGCTGTCTCACTTTCCCAGCTAGTTCACAAGTGGGACAAGGTTCTTTTGTCTAGTTTTCATTGCTGTATCCTTAGCAGATAAAGCTATTCCTGGGGGTGCCCCTCATTTATATTACCTTTGCAGAAGTCAACCCAATGTTTGATATTAGTTTTTATTTGGATTCTTTTAAGAGTTATCCCCATGCTTCAAGTATCATTAGGAAGAAAATAAAATCTTTATAAAAGTATGACTTCTGTCACTAAAAATATTATATACACATATAATATTAATTATATGTGTACTTTGCCAATGCTGGGAATGGAGTAATACCAGAAGACAAAGAAATTTGCTGTTGGTCATGTTTTATCTGCCATATAGCAAACTTTAATGACAACATGTTTCTTTAGGCAGGAATGTGAAATCTCAAGCTATATATATGGTGATTAAGAAGAAAAAAAGTTCTAAATTCAAAACAAATTAGACACCTGATAAATTCATGTGGAATTAACCCTGGGTTATTCTTTGTTTTGAAAATGTATTTATTACCTAATAAACTGTGAAGGAACAAAAACAGTCTCTTAATATTTAATTCAAAGTAGGATACTATAAAAATTGTCTTGATAAATCTGGGCTATTCTCTATACTTCAAAATAGCCAGCACTCCGTTGGAGCCCCCAGATTCAAGGGACTCTAGCAAGAACAACCAGACAGAAATTACAGTAATCAAAGAAGAAGAATGCATTTCAAGTAATGCTTTCAGAGGGAAATCCTAGGTGGCGCTAGTGGCAAAGAACCTGCCTGCCAATGGAAGAGACACAGGAGACCTGGGTTCTATTCCTGGGTCTTCTAGATTCCCCTAGAAGAGGGCATGATGACCCATTCCAATATTCTTGCCTGGAAAATCCCCATGGACAGAGAAGCCTTGCAGGCTACAGTCCATAGGGTCGCAAAGAGTCAGACAGGACTGAAGTGACTTAGCAGAGCACAGCAATGCCTTCAGAAGTATTTATCTTGTTAATCCCTAATCAAAAAGAAATTCAGGGTCAGGAGTCTAGCAGAGCCCCAAACATCCTAATCCCCTATCTCTTACAGCAAAGATACACAAACACACAATATCACACACGCACACACCCTGCATTACGAAATCAACAGAACTTTCCACTCAGTTCAATTCAGTCACTGAGTCATGTTCAACTCTTTGCCACTCCATGGACTGCAGCACACAAGCCTTCCTGTCCATTACCAACCCACAGTTTACTCAAACTCATGCCCATCGAGTTGGTGATGCTATCCAACCATCTCGTCCTCCGTCGTCCCCTTCTCCTCCTGCCCCCAATCCCTCCCAGCATCAGGGTCTTTTCCAATGAGTCAGCTCTTTGCCTCAGGTGGCCAAAGTACTGGACTGTCAGCTTCAGAATCAGTCCTTCCAATGAATATTCAAGACTGCTTTCCTTTAGGATGGACTGCTTGCATCTCCTTGCAGTCCAAGGGACCCTCTAGTCTTCTCCAACACCACAGTTCTAAAGCATCAATTCTGTGGTGCTCAGCTTTCTTCACAGTCCAACTCTCACATCCATACATGACCACTGGAAAAACCATAGCTTCGACTAGACAGACCTTTGTTGGCAAAATAAGGTCTCTGCTTTTTAATAAGCTGTCTAGGTCAGTCATGGCTTTTTTTCCCAAGGAGCAAGTGTCTTTTAATTTCATGGCTGCAATTACCATCTGCAGTGATTATGGAGTCAAGAAAATAAAGTCTCTCACTGTTTCCATTGTTTCTGCATCTATTTGCCACGAAGTGATGGGACCAGATGCCATGATCTTAGTTTTCTGAATGCTGAGTTTTAAGCTACCTTTTTCATTCTCATCTTTCACTTTGATCAAGAAGCTCTTTAATTCTTCTTTGCCTTTTGCCAGAAGAGTGGTGTCATCCGCATTTCTGAGGTTATTGATATTTCTCCCAGCAATCTTGATTCCAGTACGGCATTTCATGATGTACTCTCCATATAAGATAAATAAGCAAGGTGAAAATATACAGCCATGACGTACTCCTTTCCCAATTTGGAACCAGTCTGTTGTTCCATCTCCAGTTTTAACTTCTGTTTCTTGACCTCCATACAGATTTCTCAGGAGGCACGTCATGTGGTCTGGTATTTCCATCTCTTTAAGAATTTTACAGAGTTTGTTCTGATCCACACAGTCAAAGGCTTTGGTATAGTCAATAAAGCAGAACTAGATGTTTTTCTGGAACTCTCTTGCTTTTTCAGTGATCCAAGGAATGTTGGCAATTTGATCTCTGCTTCCTCTGCCTTTTCTAAATCCAGCTTGATCATCTGGAAGTTCACAGTTCATGTCCTGTTGAAGCCTGGCTTAGAAAATTCTAAGCATTACTTTGCTAGCATGTGAGATGAGTGCAATTGCGCAGTAGTTTGAGCATTCTTTGGCATTGCCTTTCTTTGGGATTGGAATGAAATATGGCCTTTTCCAGTCCTGTGGCCACTGATGAGTTTTCCAAATTTGCTGGCATATTGAGTGCAGCACTTTCACAGCAACATCTTTTAGGATTTGAAACAGCTCAACTGGAATGCCATCACCTCCACTAGCTTTGTTCATTGGAGAAGGCAATGGCACCCGACTCCAGTACTCTTGCCTGGAGAAGCCCATGGGCAGAAGAGCCTGGTAGACTGCAGTCCATGGGGTCGCTAGGAGTCAGACACCACTGAGTGACTTCCCTTTCACTTTTCACTTTCATGCATTGGAGAAGGAAATGGCAACCCACTCCAGTGTTCTTGCCTGGAGAATCCCAGGGACGGGGGAGCCTGGTGGGCTCCCGTCTATGGGGTTGCATGGAGTTGGACACGACTGAAGCGACTTAGCAGCAGCAGCTTTGTTCATAGTGATACTTCATAAGGACCACTTGATTTAGCATTCCAGGATATCTGGCTCTAGGTGAGTGATCACATGATCAAGGTTATCCAGGTCATGAAGATCTTTTTGTATCATTCTTCTGTATATTCTTGCGACCTCTTAATCTCTTCTGCTTCTGTGAGGTCCATTCCATTTCTGTCCTTTGTTGGGCCCATCTTTGCATGAAATGTTCCCTTAGCATCTCTAATTTTCTTGAAGAGATATCTAGTCTTTTCCATTCTATTGTTTTCCTCTATTTCTTTGCACTCATCACTGAGGAAGGCTTTCTTATCTCTCCTTGCTATTCTTTGAAACTGCATTCAAATGGGTATTTTCTCCTTTGCTTTTCATTTCTCTTCTTTTCTCAGCAATTTGTAAGGACTTTTGCCTTTTTGCATTTCTTTTTCTTGGGGACGGTGTTGATCACTGCCTCCTGTACAACCTCATGAATCTCCGTCTATAGTTCTTCAGGCACTCTATCAGATCTGATGCCTTGAATCTATTTGTCACTTCCACTTGATTTAGGTCATACCTGAACAGTCTAGTGGTTTTCCCTACTTTCTTCAATTTGAGTCTGAATTTGGCAATAAGGAGTTCATGATCTGAGCCACAGTCAGCTCCTTGTCTTGTTTTGCAGACTGTATATCGCTTCTCCACTTTTGGCTGCAAAGAATAGAATCAATCTGATTTCAGTGTTGACCCTGGTGATGTCCCTGTGTAGAGTCCTCTCTTGTGGGGTTGGAAGAGGGTGTTTGCTATGACCAGTGCATTCTCTTGGTAAAACTCTGTTCGCCTTTGACCTGCTTCATTTCGTACTCCAAGGGCAAATTTGCCAGGTATTCCAGGTATGTCTTAAGTTCCTACTTTTGCATTCCAGTCCCTATAATGGAAAGGACATCTTTGGGTATTAGTTCTAGATGGTCTTGTAGGTCTTCATAGAACCGTTCAGCTTTAGCTTCTTCAGCATTACTGGTCAGGGTATATACTTGGATTACTGTGATATTGAATGGTCTGTCTTAGAAATGAACAGAGATCATTCTGTCATTTTTGAGATTGCATTCAAGTACTGCATTTCAGACTCGTTTGTTGACTATGATGGCTACTCCATTTCTTCTACGGGATTCTTGCCAACAGTATAGATATAATGGTCATCTGAGTTAAATTCACCCATTCCAGTCCATTTCAGTTCGTTCACTCTTGCCATCTCCTGTTTGACCGCTTCCAATTTGCCTTGATTCATGGACCTAACATTCCAGGTTCCTATGCAATATTGCTCTTTACAGCATCGGACTTTACTTCCATCACCAATCACATCCACAACTGGGTGCTGCTTTTGCTTTGGCTCTGTCTCCTCACTCTTTCTGGAGTTAGTTCTCCACTGATCTCCCGTAGCTTATTGGGGACCTACCGACCTGGGGATTTCATCTTTCAGTGTCCTTTCTTTTTGCCTTTTCATGCTATTCATGGAGTTCTCAAGGCAAGAATACTGAACTGGTTTGCCAATCCCTTCTCCAGCGGATCATGTTTTGTCAGAACTCTCCACCATGACCCATCCTTCCTGGGTAGCCCTACATGGCATGGCTCATAGTTTCAATGAGTTAGACAAGGCTGTGGTCCATGTGATCAGTTTGGTTAGTTTTCTGTGATTGTTGTTTTCATTGTCTGCCCCCTGATGGATAAGGATGGCAATTCATAATTATGTTTGTGTAATAATAAAATTAAATTTCAGATGTCTTAAATGATCATTCAGTTTGATGTAATTTTTATCTCTTAGTCTCATTATAAATAACCACCAAAACATTTTCTTGTAAAAGATGGAAAGTCTGTCTGTGTTATAAACTTCACTTTTATTGTTACTGAGGCCAAGCTCCCTCTGTTCACAACATGGGAGGCCAATAAATCCTGGAGATGAGTTGTTGAGACAAGGAATTCAACATCATTTGGAGAGCCCACTGACCCAGATGATGGCAGAGGGCTCAAAATAACTATCTTGTTGGGGCCTGGATGGTAGGTTCTTTGATGGATCAGAGATAGGGGGGAGGTGAGGAAACAAAAAGACTATTCAATTGTTGCAAATATCTCCTAGAAAGTCAAGCTTCAGGCAGGGGGATGTACTAGTTTCACTTCCTTATAGCCATTTCACAGGTGGTGTGAAATGGAATATCTGACATATCAAAAAGCAAGGATACCACAGCTATTTGTGATTCTGCTCCCAACCCCACCACAAATGTGACTTTCTGAGCCATGCCAGCAAGCAGCAGACAAGTGGCACCATTCCCTACACAAGGAACTTAAGAATGTGACAGTCCTTCAAAGGTGGGCAGGATTAGTTTATCTCCCTGTGAGCTAAACAAAGGCTTAAGGGTAGGGCAGAGAAGGGGCAGGGTTTCCAGAGGCAGGCCATTAACTATGGTATAATAACAATAAAAAGATTCAGTATGGAGTCAAAATTAACTTTCCAGTTACATTATTTCTCAAATTTTATAATAGCATTTGCTAATAAGCCAGATCTATACCACTTCCCTGATTAAACAAAAAAAAAATGCTGGGTTCACTATTTAAGCTTTAAAAATGGTAATTTTGACCAATCTTCATTTACAAGTTGTGAAAAAAAAAAAAAGAGAAACACTTCATTCTACTAATCAGGATTAGGGTTTAAATACTACCTCTCCTGTTATAAACTTGAGACAGTACTTTACTCTTTGGGAGATCATTTTACCCAGAATTCTTCTTTAAAAAAGCAAACAAACAAAACCCTGTAATTCTCACTTACTTGTTCTGTAACTGTAAGCTAGTCGCTTTGTCTTTCTAAGTTCAATTTCCACACCTCTAAGACAGAGACAATGCCAACAACTTTGCAGAGTTGTTGACAGGATCAAAAATAATTTGTGTCAAGCACTTTGCAAAACATCTGGCTCATAGTAGGTCCTCTGTGTTGTTATTGGACAATTAATCTTGCAACATAAAGCTTAATTTTTTCAAAGTCAAAAGGAAATTGTCTGCTCAAGATCTTCTAAACACACGTTTTTTGGAAATTAAGTTTAGAAATGATCAAGGTTAAATTGAAATGAATTGCAATACAAGACCATCTACAAATTTGGTTTTATCTGTTATTCGCTACCATTTAGTTGCCTATCCCAGGTGCCTCAGTGGTAAAGAATCTGCTTGCCAATGTAGTAGATGCTGGTTTGCTTCCTGGGTGGGGAAGATCCTCTGAAGAAGGAAATGGAAACTCACTCCAGTATTCTTATATTGTCAGTTCAGTTCAGTCGCTCAGTCATGTCCGACTCTTTGCGACCCCATGAATCGCAGCACGCCAGGCCTCCCTGTCCATCACCATCTCCCGGAGTTCACTCAGACTCACGTCCATCAAGTCAGTGATGCCATCTAGCCATATCCTCTGTCATCCCCTTCTCCTCCTGCCCTCAATCCCTCCCAGCATCAGAGTCTTTTCCAATGAGTCAACTCTTCACATGAGGTGGCCAAAGTACTGGAGCTTCAGTTCAGCATCATTCCTTCCAAAGAAATCCCAGGGCTGATCTCCTTCAGAATGGACTGGTTGGATCTCCTTGCAGTCCAAGGGATTCTCAAGAGTCTTCTCCAACACCACAGTTCAAAAGCATCAATTCTTTGGCGCTCAGCCTTCTTCACAGTCCAACTCTCACATCCATACATGACTACTGGAAAAACCATAGCCTTGACTAGATGGACCTTAGTTGGCAAAGTAATGTCTCTGCTTTTGAATATGCTATCTAGGTTGGTCATAACTTTTCTCCCAAGGAGTAAGCGTCTTTTAATTTCATAGCTGCAGTCACCATCTGCAGTGATTTTGGAGCCCCAAAAAATAAAGTCTGACACTGTATTATCCAGTATTGCCTGGAAAATCCCATGGACAGAAGAGGTAGGCGGGTTTCCAAAATAGTTGGACATGACTCAGTGACCAAACATCAACAACTAAATGGAATCACAAAGTCATTTCTAATGAACTGACATGAATGATATCCTTATTGCAAAAGTTTTCTAGTTGGTCTTTATTTTAAAAGTGAAAAACAATTAATTGGCTATATATAAATTATTTTCTTATCACTCTATAACATTTTTTTAAAACTTCAGAACTAGATTTTAGCTAAATAATTGTTAATATGATTTATTAGTTTTGACAAATATACACAGTAACATAAGATGTTAACAACTTGGGAAAGAGTATGAAGCATATGGGAACTCTTTAGGTTCTTTGCAACTTGTCTCTAATCCTAAAACTACCCTAAAATTTCCCGGTGGCTCCGATAGTAAAGAGTCTGCCTACAATGTGGGAGACCCGGGTTCAATCCCTGGGTCAGGAAGGTCCTCTGGAGAAGAAAATGGCAACCCACTCCAGTATTCTTGCCTGGAAAATCCTGTGGATGGAGGAGCCTGATAGGCTACAGTCCATGGGGTCGCAAAGAGTCAGACACGACTGAGCAACTAAACTTTCACTTTCACCCTAAAATTAAAAATTTACTTTCTAAAATCAGAACTGTGACCCTATTAAGTTACAAAAGGCAAAGTCCATTAAAGTGTCAGAATTTAGAATAGGTAACTTGTTCCTATTAAGTCAAAAAGTTTATCTTTTTTTAAAAATTACAGGAATTAGTTTGGACAGAGGCCACAGGTTTCTAGGTCATCAACTCTGCCTTTATGAAGGTCAGACATCCATCATCTTAACTGCAAACTTAGTCAGTGCTCCATACTGATCTCCCTCAAAAGGAAGGGAACGAACATGTTACCCACCAAGGAGACTGAGTTGTTTCATCATTGAAAACGCTCACTAAAGCCAGATATTGAACATAATTTGTAAGACTGTAGGAGAAAAAAGATTGCAGAAATAGATCATATAAGGACCAGTGGTGTTAAAATTAACTACTCTTTCGTTGTGACAAAGTCAATGTGTTCCTAGTAAACAATCTGGAGGAAAAACAATTCAACTTACATTTGGTAGATTACCCACAAATGTGTGATTAAGAGGAAGGCACTTTTGATTATATATCAGTAAGATGGAATTACATGGAAGGACCATTTTGCTTTATGTAATGTCTATCCTGGTTAAGCAATGGAATATAAAATGAAGGATTAAAATATACAACCCTTCTCTAGACTACACCAGTTGTTGAGACAATCCTATACAGCTTGTAACATCAGTTTGTTTACAATTATCTTTCCTAAGTTAATAGCAAACACAGATTTTAGAAGAATAACAGGGGTAATTTTATATTCCTTCATGAAGACTCACGTCTTCCCCTAATTAATCAAAGCTTCATGAATTAAAAAAAAAACTTTTTATTTGTTACATAAACTACCTTTTTCACATTTATGATGCAGAGGAAGAAAATTTACAAGACAAGCTATCAAGATGGTTTTGTTTGGTCTCTGGCTCTCAGATTTCCCACTCATGACAGTCATTAGGCAAAGAGACTGTATGCAATCTGGAACTCAGTCTCTAATGCACTAATAACGCCTTTTGACTTATGTATGCAATAAAGAGACAATCACCTCTAATGCAATCTGTTGTATGCATTATTTACACCCTCCAGGGCATTAGCTAGGAATATGAGGATCCAGGGAAAAATCAATGGTGCCTGCTTGCTTTTCTATCCTGTCAGTGCCATCGCTACATGTTATAGCATACATAAAGAATTTTCCCTGATATGGTTATACACGCTGTGCTTTCAGATTCTCAATGAATGCCTTCATTCCACTTTCTCCACATCTCCAGTTCATTGATCTGTCCAAAATGTGATGCTCAAGACAAGACAGAGGTTCTTATCTGCCTCCTTGTTCAGAGGTCAGTTTAAAAACTATCACTCCATTACAATGATTTTTTTTAATCAATTATTTTTCATCTCACTGAATATATTTCAAATGGCACAAATTCTTGTTTTTTTAAACCAAATACAATTTTATCATAAACCATTTGTATGAGCCACTGATTTTTTTTTTAATAACTCTAATTCAACTGAGCTACACAATTTTGTCTTTAAACCATTTGTATTAACCCCATTGATTTTTTTTTTTTTTAATAACTCTAATTCAGCTAAGCTAACATTTGTTCTTTTTCCACTGGGGGTTTAGTGTTAGGCTGACTCAATTTACAGCTGACCTCACCTCATGAACATCCACTGGCAGAGAATAAAACACACAACACTGCCTGATACTGATGTTTCCATGGCAATCATCCTAGGAATAGTGCAGATGCGTTGTGATTTATGGAAATAGGAATAAGTAAATGATCTCTTTTAATACTAAGTATGATCTTCATCTGACAACAAAGCTTTTCTATTTGAATAGAACATTGTGACTTAATTTTTTTTTATTTTAATTTTTTTTTTGTCTTGTATCTTGGTCTAGATTAGCTCTTTATTTTAACCACAAATTAGCTCAGACACACTATATTTTGGTAAAAGATTGCTTCAAATAGTTATATGATTGTGACGTAAAATATCTTTCATTTCCTTTAATCTCTCAACTTGAAAACATCTGATACAGTTGGAGACAATTAAAGCAATGTCACACCGAAGTTTAATATTGGTGAATGAGCAGGCAGTGTGACTATATTTAGAAATGCAAATGTTTGGTCTCCTGGTAATTTTAATTAAAAGTTAGGTATATTAAGAAACAATACTTCTTCCAAATATGCTTACACCCAAATATATTAAGTTCAGTAAGTACAAATGTACAGTAGGAAAGATATTTTCGAAACAAAATAGAAACTTGGGTAAGAAACTGAACACTGCAGATTGAATCCAATTTTTCTATTGTTTTTTGTTTTATTTTTTTTAAATATAAATTTTTTTATTTTGATTGGAGGTTAATTACTTTACAATATTGTATTGGTTTCGCCATATGTCAACATGATTGGAAGGAAGTCCCTGAGGCAAGGGCTTCCTGGGTGGCGCTAGTGGTAAAGAATCCCCCTGCCAATGCAGAAAACACAGAGAGGAGGTTTGACCTCGGGGTCAGGAAGATCCCCTGGAGGAGGAAATGGCAACCCACTCCAGCATTCTTGCCTGGAGAATCCCTTGGACAAAGGAGCCTGGCGGGCTACAGTCCATAAGGTCACAAAGAGTGGGACATGACAAGCAACTTAGCACAGACACGTGTGCCCTGAGGCAGTGCTCCTAAAAATCCTCGGTGCCTAAACATTACCCAGGGTCTCTGTTAAAGGTACATCTATTTAACATCATTCACAGAAGATCTAATGCATTAGGTGAGGCAGATGAAAGTAGTTGAGGACCACACTCTGAGAAGCATGGTCCTAAGGGGCCATTGACACAGTTTTCCCACGTCTAAATGAAAAATAAAATTATCTGCCTTTCTGTTTCATTGTTCGGTCACTCAGTCACGTCCAATTCTTTGCAGCCTCATGGACTGCAGCATGCCCGGCTTCCCTGGCCTTCACCATCTCCCGAAGCTTTCTCAAACTCACATCCATTGAGTTGATGATGCCATCTTTAAAGAGAATGTGAACAGATATTCACAGGCATTTATATGTTTAACCAAATCTCTGGGCACCCCATGACCAATCAAGTTAACACATAAAAATAAGCATCACAGTGGGCCTAGAGATTTCATTTAGTTGTGGTTACTTGTTAAAATTTTCTGGTCATCCAGACTTAGATTTCTTGTAACCAGGCTCTTTTTGCCAGAGAAGCTCTTTGTTTCTTGTGTGTGTGTGTGTGTGTGTGTGTGTGTTTTATTTGTTGTAGGATGGAGGGGTTGTGTGTGTGTGTGTGTGTGTGTGTGTGTATTTTATTTGTTGTAGGATAGAGGGGTTGTATCAGTTCAGCTGCCCTTCCCCTCATATATCCCCATCTGGCTACAAGATCTCCAGTTTTCCTAGGCTGTGACTGGAACAAACATCTCTGTGGGCCTTCAGGACTTTCCTTCAGGTGGCGTTAGTGCTAAAGAACCCATCTTCCAATGTGGGAGAGTGTGACATCTGATCCTGGAGAATGAGAGGGACCAAAAGAAGACAATTCCTGGACTTCCTGGTAGCCCAGTGGCTAAGAATCAGGTTTCCAATGTAGGGGGCCTGGGTTGGATCCCTGGCAAGGCAACTAGGTCAATAAGTAACTTGACTTTCTGCTTTATAACAGTTAAAGCTGTTTTTCTTTTTGCTTGTATCTTTACTCTTTTTTAAATTATTATTATTCAATGAAAACAGTCTCTAGTTATCTTTTTCTCCAATTTGGTTTCCCAAGTGAATTAAACATCCCCAAACAATAAAGTCTCGCCCTACCAAATAATGAAAAATAGATAATGCCAAAAATGTTTCAAAAATAAGAATGTGTTCTGTTTCAGGATGTTATTTTTTTGGCAGCTAATCAATTTGATTAGTGAGTTTTTATTTGAAAATGTTACTGTTCTTATAGTAAGAGAGCAATCTTTCCCACTGAGTACTTGGCACTTCAGAGCTGTAAAGCCTACAAAGAAAAATATGACAACCCTCTTGTGTTTCTATAGCAGCAAAGTACTTCTAGGGAATGCAGAAAAAGTAAAAAAGATTATGTATCAACTTCAGTTTATTCTCCTCTTACTATTCTTACATAATCGCTAATCTTCACAAATAGCTTTGTTCTTTGTTGCAGAAAGAGTAAGGATATGTTTAATGTAATAATACTATCATATTATCTTTGTACCTTTTTAACAGTTTAAAAACTTTTATATTTCCTTAACAGTTGTAATAACCCACATGAGGCAAAAAAATTCTCTTGTTTGAAGAAACACCTGAGCGTTTGAGGTACTTAAGGAAGGTCATAAAAGTCAAATAGCCAGTTACTGCCAAAACCTTGTTTGAATACAGAACTCCTTTCCATTCATGGATCCAACAAAAGTTTGTTCACTAAGAAGCTACTATATTTAATCCAGAGATAGTGCTGGGCATCTGGAATGCAGTGATGGATATTCTTTTTTTTAAAAAAAAAAATACATAGTCTAATGAAGGCAGAAATTGATGTAAAGCAATGATTACTCTGGGCTTCCCAAGTGGCACACTGGTAAAGAATCTACCTGCCAATGCAGGAGACACTGGTTTGATCCCTGGGTTGGGAAGATCCCCTGGAGAAGGGAATGGCTACCCACTCCAATATTCTTGCCTAGAGAATTCCATGGACAGAGGAGGCTGGTGGGCTACAGCTTATGGGGTTGCAGAGTCGAACACAACTGAGCAAATCCACACATACATGAAAAATGTAGCTGGTGCTACTGCATCACAGAGCAAGGATCAAGGTGGTGTCTCTTGGAACTTCCTAGAAGACATGATTCATGAGCAGATCTTGAAAAATTATTGAATAAATAAATGATCAGGATTTAATGAGGCAGAGAGCACAGAGAAAGAGATTTGGGAAACAGCAAAAAAAGTGCACACAGCTGTGAAAGCAAGAAGGAACACACCTTCGGGGAACAGTAAGTCCTTTAAGGCTGCAGCTGAGATTGTGAGCTGGGGTAGAGGATGAGTTTACAGATATTAGTAGGGAAAATATTATGAAGGACACTGTTGTACTTTAAGGAGTTTTCCCTAAAAAACATAGGGAATCAAATAAGGGGTTTAAGGTCACCCTGCTTATTTAACTTATATGCAGAGTACATCATGAGAAACAGTGGACTGGAAGAAACACAAGCTGGAATCAAGATTGCCGGGAGAAATATCAATAACCTCTGATATGCAGATGACACCACCCTTATGGGAGAAAGTGAAGAGGAGCTAAAAAGCCGCTTGATGAAAGTGAAAGTGGAGACTGAAAAAGTTGGCTTAAAGCTCAACATTCAGAAAACGAAGATCATGGCATCCGGTCCCATCACTTCATGGGAAATAGATGGGGAAACAGTGGAAACAGTGTCAGACTTTATTTTGGGGGGCTCCAAAATCACTGCAGATGGTGGCTGCAGCCATGAAATTAAAAGACGTTTACTCCTTGGAAGAAAAGTTATGACCAACCTAGATAGCATATTCAAAAGCAGAGACATTACTTTGCCGACTAAGGTCCGTCTAGTCAAGGCTATGGTTTTTCCTGTGGTCATGTATGGATGTGAGAGTTGGACTGTGAAGAAGGCTGAGCACTGAAGAATGGATGCTTTTGAACTGTGGTGTTGGAGAAGACTCTTGAGAGTCCCCTGGACTGCAAGGAGATCCAACCAGTCCATTCTGAAGGAGATCAACCCTGGGATTCTTTGGAAGGAATGATGCTAAGGCTGAAACTCCAGTACTTTGGCCACCTCATGCGAAGAGTTGACTCACTGGAAAAGACTCTGATGCTGGGAGGGATTGGGGGCAGGAGGAGAAGGGGATGACAGAGGATAAGATGGCTGGATGGCATCACTGACTTGATGGACATGAGTCTGAGTGAACTCCGGGAGATGGTGATGGACAGGGAGGCCTGGTGTGCTGCAATTCATGGGGTTGCAAAGAGTCGGACAAGACTGAGCGACTGAACTGAACATGGTTAGATTTACATTTTCTAAAGATCACTTGAACTAATTTTTGAAGAGTAAATGATATGAGGCAGTATTTGAAGCAAGGAATCCATTTCAGTTCAGTTCAGTCACTCAGTCACGTCCGACTCTTTGGGACCCCATGAACCGCAGTACGCCAGGCCTCCCTGTCCATCACCAACTCCCAGAGTTTATTCAAACTCATGTCCCTTAAGTCAGTGATGCCATCCAACCATCTCATCGTCTGTTGCCCCTTCTCCTCCTGCCTTCAGTCTTTCCCAGCATCAGGGTCTTTTCCAATGAGTCAGCTCTTCGCATCAGGTGGCCAAAATATTGTAGTTTCAGCTTCAGCATCAGTCCTTCCAATGAATATTCAGGACTGATTTCCTTCAGAATGGACTGGTTGGATCTCCTTGCAGTCCAAGGGACTCTCAAGAGTCTTCTCCAACACCACAGTTCAAAAACACCAGTTCTTCAGTGCTCAGCTTTCTTTATAGTCCAACTCTCACATCTGTACCTGACTACTGGAAAAATCACAGCTTTGACTAGATAGACCTTTGTTGGCAAAGTAATGTCTCTGCTTTTGAATATGCTGTCTAGATTGGTAATAACTTTCCTTCCAAGGAGCAAGCATCTTTTAATTTCATGGCTGCAGTCACCATTTGCACTGATTTTGGAAGCCCCAAAAATAAAGTCTGCCGCTGTTTCCATTTATATGTGAGGCTATAATGAAGATATAGTTGAATCAATGATACTGATAAGTAGACTATCTTTTTAGGGTACAGTTTATTATTTAAGACATTCTATTTTTTAACCAATTATTTTCCAATCCAGCTCCTTGATTTTAACAGGTGGCACATGGAGATATGGAAACCATCCCGATTATTTTTTCATGGTCAAATAACTGACCCAGAAGTTTATGCTGACCTGTTTTGTCACAGCAGAAGAATGAATATGAGGTTTTATTTGTCAAGTTGCAGTTTTTATCACCCGCTATCCTTCTCTTTCCTGTAACTCTTGAAAAATTAAGTGAAATTCCAAGAGAGAACAAATAAGGGTTCAGTATAAAGATTTTAAATGCCAAAAATTGTTCAACAAAATGATCTACTTTAAGCAAAGTCCAGATGCAATTAGACAGGAGATACTTTGGCTCTGCTTTGTTAAATGTGCCAAAGAAAAAGTGAGGAGAAATTAAAAACTAAATAAATGTTTAATCATGTGAATCTGTACTGTCCTCATTATGTTATATTTGTTATATTCATAATTTGTTGCTTTTAATGATACAATCCTTTTTAGTAGATTTAGACTAACAAAACTTGAAATAATTTTGGATTAGAGCTAAACTGTATTTTTCAGTGCCTAAAGTCTGTCTGCTGGCAGGAGCCACACTGATAATACTTAGATTTGTACTGGTAGAAATACTGCAGAAGAAACTCACCGTGAATAATTGATGAGATGTCCACAATGTCAAAGATTTTCTTAGCAGAGAAAAGAGATTTGATTTCAGAAGAGCTCAAATCATATGAAACATTTCACACTAGTTTCTAATTGAGTGAAAATTAATTGGCATTTTATATATATTTTTTATGAGCTAAGAAAGTGTGGTCATGATAAATGGAGGATAGTTGATTTGATTAGCTAAAGCAATTTCCCCGCAATTTTCTTAAATTAGAAACTTATTTGTTTTTGTGAACAAAATATTTGCAACTATGGTGATCAAGATTGAATGACATTAAGAATTATGGCTCTTCTCTCTTACAGTGAGAGGACACATAGAGTCCCGTACCCCGACACCCACCCCTGCCCCATTATTAAAAGTTTTGGATATTTTTGTTACTGTGCACAAAATAAAAATAAAATTTTAGAGATAAGTAACTTTTTTACTTTTTAATTTAAGAAAATAATTGCTGGGCTGAAGGGAGGCCATTCAGAATTTATTTATAGATCCCCTATAGTTTTTTTTAATAATAGATTCTTAGCATAACCATCATCTAAGGTAAAATTGGCACTATTGTCTTCATTTTAAAGTAAAAATCACTAGGTTTATAGGGTATATATTTACCAAGATATAAAATAAACCATTTCTAAAGTCAGTTTAAGATAGGAAAAATGAAGTCTGGCCAAATACAAAGAATGACTAGCTTATTCACAAACTTAATATTTTTCTATTGTTACTAGAGAGAAAATTGGTCCTTATGTCATTGTCAAGGGAAGAATAAAGTACACAATGACAAAATTAAAGGCTGAAGCCATGGCATAGTCTTGAAAGTGAACTACAGTTTTGACTATAGTTAGTCCCCACAGAAGAAAAAGAAAAGTGCTTCAAATAGCACATTAGAATCTTTCACTGTTTAATATGAAAAATAATTATCTGTGATATAGTTGAGAGTCTCACTCATCACTTTTTCAATGATAGAGGAAGTTCTAAATAAAGATATCAATAGCTCACATGTATCAATAGGACCCTCTCCCAGTCTCGAAAACAGTTCAACTTTGAATCCTCAATCATAAAGCATATGGTGAATATTTATCTGCTACAGAAAATGAAAAATACTCCTCCCTATCCAGTAACTGAGCCATACAAACATGTATGGTCTATTCAATTGGATTAACAGATTCATCTTCTTAACAAATTGTTTACAAACAAATGCATAAAATTATATGTTAACCTTATATATAAATAGCTATATTGCAATTGCTAGCTCAGGATAATCATTAATGATTAAACAAATGTAGTAGAAAACAAAAATCAATTTTAGAGTTCCAACAAGAATATAAAAATAATTTTAATAAGGAAGATTGCTAAAATAAATTTAACTTCTTTGACAAAGGATCTTTGTACATTGATCAGTGTGGTCCATATATCTCTGTTCCACACAAACAATCCTTTGAACAAGATATGCAGATTTGTCAATGTAAAAATGTATATTATTTGTAACTTAAGTACTAGAATATAGGTGTCTGTCATTGTGATGAGTTATTAATCGTAAGGGCAAAAGTTGTACTCACTGGGAAATGCAAAGGTTTTTAAATGGAGGGGTAGTAGGGGGGATTTGTGGATATCTAAGGAGCACTTATTAAAAGGTACAATTGTAAATTGCATTACTATTTTTCATATATCTGAATCTGGACATTTCTTTGTTAATAAATGTTTTAAGAACCCTCCTAGAGACTCACTCGTTGACTTCAACATTTACTTTCCAACATAAAATATGCATTTATTTTATTTATCTGATTTATTTATCTGACATATTTTCAATGTCAGATTCCTTATTATGATGAATTTAGGGTTCATGTTGAAATCACAGTTTGCCCATAGAGTCTTGATATATGACACACCTCTATCAGTGTTTACAAAGACTTCCATACTTTGGAAGAGAATGGTCTGTGTCTGTGGCGGCTCAGATGTTCTTCACATTGAGAATCTTACTTGGTTGCATTTGAAAGAGTCCATCTTTTCCAACTGGTCATTTCACTACTCCACTGTCTTCATACTGAATTTAATTTAAATGTTAAATGATTTTTTCTGGGATTCTACCTAAGAGCCTAGAGAGTGAATTTTGTTTAAGCCATGAAACTTTTCTGTTAAGTAGGACCATTACAAACATACCTTAGAAATGTGGTGAAAATCCATCTATCATTCAGAACTAATGTTGTTTATATTGAAAGAGCATGCTGCAGTCCATGACGTCGCAGAGAGTCAGACACGACTGAGTAACTGAACTAACTCATACTAAAAGAGAAGCAGTCTTGAATAATGGTAACCCTGGAAACTAACTGAGATTCTGCATTTACAAGAGGTTTATGTCTAGGCATTTGGGCAAATAACAAAGAGGAGTAAGAATCATATGCACTGTGGTCATCCCAGAGAGTAAATACCTTTCCCAGAATAACCTTTAATTTTGGTATTTGTATTCATTATAAAGAAGTTTAATAGAGCTTTCACATGAAAAATAGTTTAAATGAAAGGAAATGGCAAAAGAAAAGATAAAGCATAGCATTATCTCAAACCTTGTTTTGACAATGATTTCTCTAATAAGATGGCTATTTTCTGTATACAGGAAAATTTCTTTCTAACCACAAGTGGGACATGACAGGAATATTGAAGCAGTGAGAGATTAAGGAAATTTCACACTTTCACGTGTCCAAAGTCAGTAAGATAACAATTGAATCTGGTCCATTCTGTGTTCCCATAGTTCCTAGCAGAGCTCTAGTCTTGAGAGATTTGTGTTCATTTGATGACACATAGGGCAGGAATGGAATGCTATTGAAGGTGATACAATTCAATCCTGGTCAGTAAACAGTCTTGGTTTCAAACAATTCAGATAAAGTCTAGCAACTTGATACTATGACTCTGAAATACGTGAGTGATGAAACTGAATAAAATAATAACAAGACTGAAACCTCCTTTGTAAGTACATTTTCTCCATAGTTTATGAAATCTTCTCTTAGATAGTTTTGGACAGGCTGCTATTTGCTTTTGATAAAGGCTAAAAGCTTGGCACCTGCTCCGAAGAGGTCAAGAAGGCCGCCTGACATAAACTGGCACAACTTTGGTGTCATTACCTTAAACTTAAGATATCATGACACCTCATCATTCAAATGGGAAAAGCTACAAGTTAATGGCACTCTTTCAGGCAAACAATGTCAGCTTAATTAGGTCACAAGAAAGTATTACAAGGAGAAATGCAGCCTCTTTAAGAAGATAACCTGATTTTAAAAATAGTTGTCTTATGTGAGGATACTGTAATGCAGCATTTTTGTTTTTGAAGTGCAACAAAATCAGAAAATACAGATTAAATAATAAAGCCATAGAAAGTAGTTAACACTCTAAATCAAGAGGTACCACAGTAACCAGAAGTTTAGTTTAGGCAGGGTGGTAGGAAGTCCAAAATGATGCTCTACCTTTAAAAAAAACCAAAACCTTGGTGTCCCAAGCCCTGCGGAATGCAAAGAGCCACATACACATCGTTCTTGACTGAAGCCAGTCAATAAGGGTCTATAGTATATCTTGGAAAAGACTCTGATGCTGGGAGGGATTGGGGGCAGGAGGAGAAGGGGACAACCCAGGATGAGATGGCTGGATGGCATCACCGACTCGATGGACGTGAGTCTGAGTGAACTCTGGGAGTTGGTGATGGACAGGGAGGCCTGGCGTGCTGCCATTCATGGGGTCACAAAGAGTCGGACACGACTGAGCAACTGAACTGAACTGAACTAACATATTCTTGGGATGAAACTGTACTTGCTTCTTGAGATAGAATTGTACAAGAAGATTTTCTATTGGGTAAGATTAATGTAAGAAGCAAATACTTTGGGAAGGTGTTATTTTGGGTTTTCACATACAAACACCTGAGAATTATACAAGATTCGGGTAAGCCAACAAACTCTTGTAGTATTACATGAATCAAAGGACTAGTCTTTAGAGGTTTGTCTAAAATTGTACACTGAGTTTCAAAACAGTGTTAAAAATCAATCTAAGGCCAGTATACCTGAAGGGAAACCAGAGCAGATACTTCAAACACCAATAAACAAAAAATGGAAAAAAATAATAATAAGAAGAAATAAAAAACATAAAAAAAATGGAATGCCAAAATGCTTTTGAGATAGTTTATTATGAGTAGTAACACAATCTAAAGGAATCAGCTGATAATCTCAGTTAAATAGGAGGTAGCAGAAGCTTAAAAACACCAAGAAACTGCTGAACCAGAAGAGAGTATGAAAGATAATAGGAAGAACAGTCACAACTGATTCAATAACAATGTCTTATTAGCCAGGATTTAAGACTTTTTTTTTTTTCCCTAAGGTAGGTCTTGATAACATCCAACTTGCCTAGTTTGTGACATGCCAAAACACTACTTAGCATAGTCAAATGAACCAAGGGTCACGGCTTAGATTCCATCCTTAGTTTCTGATGGATTTCTTAATGAATTATGAGTAAAACCTCCTGAAATCCTTATTTTCTTTTCTACAAGTTTGATCATAAGAAAATCACCTCAATTTACCCATAGGGCTGTTAAAAGGAACAAATTAAAAATGTGATAGAGATTTGCCAAGTTTTGTGAAAATCCACTAATACAGAAGATTATTTTTAATATAAGCCTATTCAAGATAAGCACTCAGAAATAAACAAACTCCATCTCTAGTTTTTAAGCTATGGGCTCTGATTTCACAGTTAAGACGTAGGGTCACTGTGTTCTACTTTCTGGTGCCAGAAGTCCTTTGTGCTGTTCTGACTCAAAAAGGCCACAGATATGCTGGTTATCATCAGGAGGGCAATAGAGAAAACACCTCCCTAACTTTGAAGAGACCCATGAGGCATCAGTTACCATCAAGGCAAGGGGAACACTTTGTCTTATTCCACTCCTTATGCCACTCTACTTCCAGAAAAGCAGGGTGGAACTGGAAACTATTTAGGCAAAGCAAGTCACTGGGGAAGGTAGAACGGTCTTTTTGTAAGGATAAACATTAAGAGGTCAACCTCTTAGGGTCTGAAAAATTAAAAGGCTAAGGATAAAACTGAATTAAGTCTTAATAATCAAAAAGTGGATGAATATGAGAAGCAATTATTCTTACTAGCTATGAGATAATAGCACTTGGTCTCATTAGGGAGAACTAGAAAGGGGTCAACAAAAGGAAGTTGAATAACTGCATGCAGAAAATTTTTTAAAATTAAGCTTATTAATTTAGGAGGCAACATAAGATGCATTAACAGGCTTATGGGAATGATGGAAATGGACATATGATAAAGTTTAAATGGACGTAAGAGTAGCTAGGTACATCTCAGTCTTTTCAGATGGATTAAAAAGACTATTATTTACTCATCAAACATGACTGGGAACTACAGTAAGAAACTGTTACAAGGACCTATGTGCAAATAAAGCCAGTCATAATATGATCTAGACAAGAATTGACATTCTCAGTGACTTAGAAATATCAAAGGTAATTCTTTAAGTTGACGAGATTATAAACTGCATAAAGACAACTTCTATTACTTACTACTGGGGCTTCCTTGGTAGCTCAGACAGTAAAGAATTTGCCTGCAGTGCCTGAGACTCAACGAACCTGCAATGCAGGTTCAATCCCTGGGTAAGAAAGATCCCTTGAAGGAGGGCATGGCAACCCGCACCAGTATTCTTCCTTGCACAATACCCATGGACAGAGGAGCCTGTCAGACTACAATCTGTAGGGTCACAAAGAGTTGACCACAATTGAGCGACTAAGCACTCACACACACACACACACACACACATTACTTACGACTACATCCATAGGTCTTGGCAAATATTCAGTTAAACCATATGAATTCAACCATATTTGAATTATAAAATTTGCAATTTTGTATGGTTCAAGCTAAGAATGAGTGTAAGCTCCTACTATTTAAAATATCTTGAATAAGTAAATGAATTATCCTACTTGTTTTGACTGATGCTTTTTATAAGATACTAAAAATTCTGACTGATAGGAAAATACCCTTGTAGACAAGAACACTGTCATATGCTCAGATGCCCTGCTTTATTAGTTAGACACTTTCAAGTGTAAAGCCCTCCAAACATAAATGCAGCATTTGTTCCATGCCTATGTAAATATCCTAGAATGAATATAAAACTTGTCTGTGATGATCAACAGTGTTCTCAGGGTGCCCTGCTGGGAAGATAAGATCTGTGCATCTCAAAGACCTCATGACTCTAGCCACAGTGACATAGCCATAGGAGGCTGGACTAGGAATTGATGGGTGTGGCTTAATTAGACTAAATGTTCATGGGAAAGATAGGACTTCAATTTGTCTTCACCTATGAGTAGAATGTGTATGCAAGGTATAAGGAAAAGGCATTTTTAGATGTAAGATTGATGAAAGAATGCATGTGTGAGGAACACCCAGGAAGCCATTCTGGCCACAGGTGTTTGGTATTGGAGAAAAGAGAAAATTTTAGAAAAATAAGATGAGATTTCTATGGAAGGGCCCCAAGTCTAGGTTTAGAACATCAAATTCATTCTTCTTGTGTGGAAGACATCAGAGGTTTATAGTAGACAGCACATATAAAACCACTGGAGGTTTTAAAATAGGAGATAAACTGAGTTTAAAGAAGATTAAATTACTGAAAAACTACACTTTCCAAAATAAACCATTTATCTTGTCTTAATTTAAATGACAACCAATTACATTTTTATAGCTGCATTTTAAACAAACTTAGAGCAAGCACAAAATATTTACGATTATGTATAAAAGAGGACAAACTATAGCTATAGTGAAAATGCATTAGTTGTTTAATATAATTTGAGCTTAAAAAGAAGACTTTAATAGCTGTTAGTCCTTTTTTTTTTTTTTTTAACTGCCTTTGGTGAAGACTGCTTGGTCATTCAGAAAACAAAGAAATACTATCCTGTGGGCTCATATGCACAGCATACACACATATACAAATGTTTATATCTACTTCTACCTTTGAATGGAACTTATGCCACTGTTGTCAATTATTGTGTCTTATTAGAGATAGCATATGCATAAATATATTTTAAAATAAACATGACTAATTTGGCTAGATTGTTTTATAGACAGCACTCATAAAATATACTTGGTGAATGAAGGAAAAAAAATATCTGTAAGAAACAAACTCACAGACTTAGAGAATGAATTTTTTGTTACTGAGGGGAAATGAGGAGGAGGGACAGATTGAGAGTTTGAGACTGACATATACATACTGCTATATTTAAAACAGATAACTAACAGGGACCTACTGTATAGCACAGGGAACTCTGCTCAACATTCTGTAATAACCTAAATGGGAAAATAATTTGGAAAAGAGCAAATACAGGTATACACAGAACTTAAAAAAAAACCCTGTAAATCAGACAGCACAGAATAGTTTAACAAGAGTAAATGCAAGCCATTCACTTACTAAAAGCAGCAGCTAAACCCCTTCTGTTCTGCTAATTAAGAAACAAAAACAAAACAAAACAACCTCTCTTTGATATAGAAGAAACAAAAACTGAAATTGTATGTGGATTCGGGAGGTTAAAAATCATAAGGTCCCTTTTTCCTGCAACTACTCATTGATTTATTACTGATCCCAAGCTTGTTTATATTTGTAAAATTTTAAGAATATTGTAAAAGTTAGGAAAAAGAAAATAATTTGAACTTAACTTGGAAAAGCATAAGCCTCACGACAATTTCTTTAATATAATTTCCTATGACAAAACTTGTTACACAGATATTCATTGTAGCCACATAATAAAGAGATTCAAATGAATCATTTTGCTTTATTGCTTCTGTCTAAATTTCTTTTCTTGTTGCAACTTCTCTAAGAAGCAGAATTCCCCTATACAGTCTGATCAGGTATATACCCTAGGAAGGGACAGACACCAAGGAGGACCAGTTACACAGGAAAAGGGCAAGCTATTAACAGAGCAATGAAAAACGTCTTATGTAATCACCAATAGTTAACAGATTCCCATGAGGACATATTCATTAATAACAGTAGACCAAGATGCTGTAACACACTGCATAACCATAATAATGAAAACAAAAGAAACTCAGTTCAAATATGGGTGGAGTTTAGTTAGAGAAAGTTGTTTACTTGTTCTCTATCAAAGCAGATTATTTCAGAAGGAAAGGAGGAGACCATCTGTATTTCAAGTAGATTATCTATAATATTCCTTTCAATTAAGTTTTTATGTTCCATTTAACTATATTATGACCTATCACAGACATATCAATGACAAAAGTATCAACTAAATTTGAGTAGTATCTGCCCACTAAAGATAATAATTGAAGTGGTAATATGAACTAAAGAAAGAAAAAGAAATCTGTTTGCAAAATATTATTTTCCTACATTGTTAGGACTGTTTAGTTGTGTGGCATAAGGAACACATATAACGAGATGCTCACCATTCATAATCCAGAATAACTGCTAACATAAATTGTCAGGTGATTTGGAAAGGGCACCCAATCCTTATAACATATAATTTATGTGAAGATATTTCCAGTCCCTGTAAGCCTCTTCTCTGGGAGAAAGCATCCTCATTCTCTCAACTGTGCTTTGAAGGACAAT
The DNA here is from genome assembly GCF_014754425.2 of Oryx dammah. Taxonomy (NCBI): domain Eukaryota; kingdom Metazoa; phylum Chordata; class Mammalia; order Artiodactyla; family Bovidae; genus Oryx; species Oryx dammah. Next base: position 7,250,147 of record NW_024070198.1, read on the forward strand.
TTCCAGCCTGTCTCTGTGTCAGTTGCCCTCTCTACAACACGCTGCTTTGCTCTGCTCCCTGCTCATGGATGAAATACGAAGTGGGTCTGGAGCCTAGGTATGGTCTGAGAAATGGAATACTTCCTGTCATATCAGTAAATAAGGACTCACAGCCATCAGGGACTGGAGTGAACTCTGAGGGAATTCCGTGAGGAGAAGAATACCTGCCACCTAGACTGTAGCCACTCTCCATGGTGAGCCTCGAGAAAAGGAAGCTCAGGATGTGACACAGGAAACGGGCCCCAGAGAGCTGAGGTACATATGAAAGGAATTATTTCAGTGAGCCCAGACTCTTGCATCTTCCGGTACATAGAAAAGCACTAAATGCTTTAAATTCGTTAACGTGGGTTATCTGGTTTTCTTTAGTTAACAATAATCTTTTAATGTACAGACTACCTGTCCTTCGTTGTAAAATCTATATAACCTGGCTCCTCCTCTTACCTCCTGGGAACAGTTCTCTCAGGGTCACTTGAGATGATGTTTCCCATGCCTGAAGTCCTAAAACTTCCTACTGAATAAAACATAACTCTCAACTTCAAGTTGTGAATATTTTTAAAGTCAACAGGTCTTTCTGTGTGGTTTGCATCTACTCTTCACAACAGGCAGTGTATTCATTATCACTGAGACCTCAAATGGTAAAGATTTGCCTGAGCTAGAAGTACAGAAATTTCACTAACTTGGTGGCAGTTTCTTTTAGCTCTGGTGTCATATTTTTTAAAAAAAAATCAGTAACATGCATATAAGCAGTATCTGTCGAGTGGGTAGTGAGGGAACAAACATTTGAGAGTCATTACTTCTTTTATTGAAGAAGGAAATGGCAACCCACTCCAGTATTCTTGCCTGGAGAATCCCATGGACAGAGGATCCTGGCAGGCTACAGTCCATGGGGTCACAAAGAGTCAGACACAACTGAGTGACCAACAACTTCTTTTATAAAGCCACTAACCTGCACATAGCTGTTATATTTCCTTTGTAGCCTAAGATTATAGTTTTCAAATATCCTCCCTAACCTGTTGATGAATAGTAAACCTGTATCAGTGAAAATTCTGTTAACCAAAAAATGATACCCCATGTCCAAGGGCAAAGGAGAAGCCCCAGAAAGACAGTAGGAGGGTGAAATCACATTTAGAATCAAACCCCTTACCTGCCAGAGATGCTCACCGGGCTCAAACAAACCTTGTGCTCACAGGACCCAGAGATCCCACAGAGACCGAGCCAGAACTGTGACTGTCTCCTGCGAAGATATGGGTCAGCAGTGGCCTGCCACAGGGGCAGGGGCTCTGGGTGCAGCAGACCTGGGTATGCCATAAGCTCTCTTGGAGGAAGCTGCCATCAACCCCATCACAGAGCCGCCAGAACTTACACAGGACTGGGGGAACAGACTCTGGGAGGGCACAAACAGAACCTTGTGTGCAACAGGACCCAGGAGAAAGGAGCTGTGACCCCAAAGGAGACGGACTCAGACTTGCCCATAAGTGTACAGGAGTCTCTGACAGAGGCATGGGTTGAAGATGGCCTGCTGCAGGTTTGGAGCACTGAATGCAGCATGGGACCTTTAGAAGGAGGTCAATATTATCTTCGTTACCTCCATCATAGGTTGGCCTCAGGTTAAATAAGAAGGAGGGAACATCAACAGAAAACTGGATTAAAGATTTACTGAGCATGGTCCAGCCCATCAGAAGAAGACCCAGTTTCCCCCTCAGTCAGTCTCTCCCATCAGGAAGCTTCCATAACCCCCTTATCCTTATCCATCAGAGGGCAGACAGAATGAAACCCACAATCACAGAAAACTAACCAAACTGATCATATGGACCACAGCCTTGTCTAACAATGAAACTATGAGCCATGCCATGCAGGGCCACCCAAAAAGCACGGGTCATTGTGGAGAGTTCTGACAAAATGTGACCCACTGGAGAAGGGAATGGTAAACCACCTCAATATTCTTGCCTTGGGAACCCCATGAATAGCATGAAAAGGCAAAAAGATAGGACGCTGAAAGATGAAATCCCCAGGTAGGTAGGTGCCTACTATGCTAAGGAGACCAGTGGAGAACTAACTGCAGAAAGAATGAAGAGATGGAGCCAAAGCAAAAACAATGCCCAGTTGTTGACGTGACTGGTGATGGAAGTAAAGTCCTATGCTGTAAAGAGCAATATTGCATAGAAGCCTAGAATGTTAGGTCCATGAATCAAGGAAAATTGGAAGTGGTCAAACAGGAGATATGAACATCAACATTTTAGGAATCAGTGAACTAAAAAGGACTGGAATCGGTGAATTTAACTCAGACAACCATTATATCTCGTACTGTTGGCAAGAATCCCTTAGAAGAAATGGAGTAGCCATCATAGTCAACAAAAGTCCAAAATGCAGTACTTGGATGCAATCTCAAAAACAACAGAATCTCTGTTCATTTCCAAGGTAAACCATTCAATATCACAGTGATCCAAGCCTATACCCCAACCAGTAACGCTGAAGAAGCCAAAGTTGAATGGTTCTATGAAGACCTACAAGACTGTCTAAAAATAACACTCAAAACAGATGTCCTTTTCATTATAGGGGACTGGAATGCAAAAGTAGGAAGCCAAGAGAAACCTGGAGCAACAGGCAAATTTGGCCTTGGAGTACAAAATGAAGCAAGTCAAAGGCTAATAGAATTTTGCTGAGAGAATGCACTGGTCATAGATAACACCCTGTTCCGACAACACAGGAGACAACTCTATACATTGGATACTGTTTATATTCTTTGCAGCCAAAGATGGAGAAGCACTATACAGTCAGAAAAAAAAAAAAACAAGACCGGGAGCTGACTATAGCTCAGATCATGAACTCTTTATTGCCAAATTCAAACTTAAATTGAAGAAAGTAGGGAAAACTACTAGCCGTTCAGGTATGACCTAAATCAAGTGGAAGTGACAAACAGATTCAAGGGATTAGATCCGATAGACAGAGTGCCCGAAGAAATATGGATGGAGGTTCATGACATTGTATAGGAGGCAGTGATCAAGACCATCCCCAAGAAAAGGAAATGCAAAAAGGCAAAAGTCCTTACAAACAGCTGAGAAAAGAAGAGAAGTGAAAAGCAAAGGAGAAAATACCCATTTGAATGCAGTTTCAAAGAATAGCAAGGAGAGATAAGAAAGCCTTCCTCAGTGATCAATGTAAAGAAATAGAGAAAAACAATAGAATGCGAAAGACTAGAGATCTCTTCAAGAAAATTAGAGATGCCAAGGGAACATTTCATGCAAAGATGGGCACAATAAAAGATAGAAATAGAATGGCTCTAACAGAAGCACAAGATATTAAGAAGAGGTGACAAGAGTACACAGAAGAACTGTACAAAGAAGATCTTCATGACCCAGACAACCAGAGTTGTGTGATCACTAACCTAGAGCCAGACATCCTGGAATGCAAAGTCAAGTGGGCCTTAGGAAGCATCACTATGAACAAAGCTAGTGGAGGTAATAGAATTCCAGTTGAGCTATTTCAACTCTTAAAAGATGATGCTGTGAAAGTGCTATACTAGATATGCTGGCAAATTTGGAAAACTCAGCAAAGGCCACAGGACTGGAAAAGGTCAGTTTTCTTTCTAATCCCAAAGAAAGGCAATGCCAAAGAATGCTCAAACTACTGCACAATTGCACTCATCTCACACGCTAGCAAAGTAATGCTCAAAATTCTGCAAGCCAAGCTTCAACAGTACATGAACTGTGAACTTCCAGATGATCAAGCTGGATTTAGAGAAGGCAGAGAAAACACAGATCAAATTGCCAATATCCCTTGGATCATCAAAAAAGCAAGAGAGTTCCAGAAAAACATCTACTTTTACTTTATTGACTACACCAAAGCCTTTGACTGTGTGAATAACAACAAATTATGGAAAATTCTTAAAGAGATGGGAGTACCAGAACACCTGACCTGCCTCCTAAGAAGTCTGTATTCAGGTCAAGAAGACACAGTTAGAACTTGACATGGAACAACAGACTGCTTCCAAATTGGGAAAGGAGTACGTCAATGCTATATATTGTACCCTGCTTTTTTAACTTATATGCAGACTACATCATGTGAAATGCCAGGCTGGATGAAGCACAAGCTGGAATCAAGATGATATCAAAATATCAATAACCTCAGAAATGTAGATAACATCACCCTTCTAGCAGAAAGTGAAGGAGAACTAAAGAGCTTCTTAATGAAAGTGAAAGAGGAGAGAGAAAAAGTTGGCTTAAAACTCAACATTCAGAAAACTAAGATCATGGCCTCTGGTCCCATCATTTCATGGCAAATAGATGGGAAACAATAGAAACAATGAGAGACTTTACTTTCTTGGGCTCTGAAATCACTGTAGATGGTGACGTCAGCCAAGAAATTAAAAGATGCCTGCTCCTTAGAAGAAAAACCATGACCAACCTAGACAGCATATTAAAAAACGGAGATATTACTTTGCCAACAAAGGTCTGTCTAGTCAAAGCTATGTGTTTCCAGTAGTCATGTATGGATGTGAGAGTTGGACTATAAAGAAAGCTGAGCACCAAAGAATCAATGCTTTTGAACTGTGGTGTTGGAGAAGACTCTTGAGAGTCTCTTGGATTGCAAGGAGATCCAACCAGCCCATTTTAAAGGAAATCAGTCCTACATATTCATTGGAAGGACTGATGCTGAAGCTGAAATTCCAATACCTTGGCCACGCGATGTGAAGAACTGACTCATTGGAAAAGACCCTGATGCCGGAAAAGATTGAGGGTAGGAGGAGAAGGGGATGACAGAGGATGAGATGGCTGGATGGTATCAGTGAATCAATGGAGATGAGTTTGAGTAAGCTCTGGGAATTAGTGACGGACAGAGAAGCCTGGCATGCTGTCGTCCATGGGGTCACACAGTCTGACTTGACTGAGCAACTGAATTGAACCAATCTTTTCCATTATGTATATGCAAATTATACTAACCACTGACCAAAACAGAAGCTTCATTTACTGAACTCATCTCATCAGTCTTTAATTTCAAGACGTTTAATCTCTTTGTTTTTTCATACATGCTATTAGGAATTGCTGCACTGTTTAGACATTCATCAACTTGACATGAATGCTATATCTTTAGTTATAATGTTGGTAAAGCTGTCAGATAGAGCAAGGCCAAGTACAAAACCTTGTTACTTAACCCTACAGGACAACTCTCCAACTTCACTGGGTTGACGGTGATTTAAGAAGAGGCCACACAGTATGGTAATATGTACTTGATTCAGGTATTAAGAAAAGCAGTTTTAATATTAATTGTGCCACTATTGTGTGTATATATAGGGGGAGGTTGTGATATCAACTGAGACACTCATTCTTCTATATCCTTATTTTGTCACGTATGAAAGAATCATAGAACTATTAGTGTTTGCAGGATCATAGGCAATTACATAATCTAATATCTTCTTAATGTAGATGTGGAAATAGATCCAAGAATAGGCCTAAAATGGCTATGTAACTTTTTTTCACATAGAAAGAGAAGATAGTGCTCTCTTTTCCATTTTACATCATAGTAAATCAGAAAAATTAGAACATGAAATAGTTTCCAACCAGATTGCTTCAGTACAGTTTGCAGTCATCATGGCTATGTAACCCTAACCCTAACACTTTTAAAGAAAACCTAGAGTTACAGCAGGGAAAACTCTTGGTTCCTACCTTTGAACCAGATAGCAAAAAGATCATTTGGATCTATAACTTAAAAACACATACTTCACTCTTAGGCTGTTAAGGAACAGATTTCCAACCAAACTGACTCATACTTTAAAAAAAAAAAGCAATCTTGGTGAGGGCCAAAGAAGAAATTTTTAGGAATAACTGAGCAATATTTAAGAATCTTTTTTTTTTTACATGCCTGAAATAATAAGCATTTATTTTATGGAACTGTATAAGCATTACAGTTAGGGAAATATTTTAGATAGCAAATCAGTCAAAAATTACTTACTTGGTTGGATAAATGTGAAATAGGCTAAACAATCCTTTCATCCTTTTAAACTGTATCATCTTGACCCTGTCCTGTCTGGTAGAAGTTTACAGCTTCTGTCTTTTTATCACCATTAAAATATTATCATGATAACCAGTGACATAGAGAAATATATAAAAATTTAAAAGAAGTGCATTAGAATACTTAAACTGGTTTGATACCATGGCTATGTCAGTGTTTTAAAAGTAGGACAAGTCTTGAGAAAATAAGTCAATCTACAGCTCCAAATCGTTCACAGAGTTGTACCAGCTTTTAACATTGATCTAGAAAAGATGAAATCTCTTTCCTGTAGGACCATTTTGCTTCATGTCCAAACTACTTAAAGGACTCCATCTTATGCATCTTCTTATTCTCTGAAATAACTTCACATTGAGATGGAAACTATGTTTATTTCTGCTAGACTCTTTCACCAATCCTCTAGATTCAGGTACCACTCTAGCTTCATTTACAGTGAGGGATGAGATTGCAGACCCAGCACTTTTTCACGCTGCAAGAAATAGATTAAATTAAGTCCTAACGATTGCTACACAGTGAATATATTTTTAAAGAACACAAACAGAAAGATATGATTTAAAGTTAACACTTAGTAAACAATTATTTTTCAGATTAAATTATACTATACAAATAAATAAAGGCAACCAAAATGGTTGAAACTAATTTTCTCTATAGTGCCACATCAAATCAATTTATAATATCTAGCCTCTCAATTTTAATAAACTAAAAGTACTTTTGCTTCCATTTATATACATAGGACAGAGGAGCCTGGTGGGCTGCCGTCTCTGGGGTCGCACAGAGTCGGACACGACTGAAGCGACTTAGCAGCAGCAGCAGCATACATATAACATCTATTTGATAAAGTGGCTATGAAAAAAACTATCAACAATTACTTGAATAGATATATGTTATTATAAAGCAGTGGCCTAAGTCAGAAAGTCTGATCTGTGCAGACATTTCTATGATACCAGCAGCCTGAATGAAGAGGAGATAAATATTAAACTGCTTTTTTTTTTTAACTTGAAAGTTATTTAATGGCTGAAGAAGACTGGGTTGACCAATAATTTTTTTCTTTTGTCTCATCATTAACTGAAACTTAGTCATTGTAGAAAACTATTATAGGGATTGGCTGTCCTTTTCAATGTTAGGGATGCCAAACAACAATTATCTCTAGAACATTTTAACATTATGTCACAGTTAAGTAAGGCCAAATATTCAGACATCTGTCATCTTGCTTGTCCTCCATGACAACCAGTTAATTAAAAAATCAAACTAGCTCTCTATTAGTTTTATGTGAGTGTCCAGAGCTGTACATCACATATATTAATAATTTTATTTTCCATCCCAGTCATCTAATTGCATTATACAAGCTGCAAATACTTGGGAGGACTATGTTTTGCACTAGACAGAAAATAATAAAATGCTATATCTCTGTCCTCAGCTGGTAAAGTCATACTTGAATTTAAGCTATCTGGACAGGCACTTAACTATGTGAAGCAGCTTTCATTTTTTTCACATAAACCATTACCAAGGTCGTGAGAGAAATGGTACAGTGTCAGATGGGGAAATGAGCACTGGATTAAGATCAGTCCTGAATTTCAGTCTCAACTTTGACACTTAGTAAATGTTTGCTATTAGACAAGCAATTTAAGCTGTCTGTTATTCAATTTCCTCATTTGGAAAATGAAGACATTGAAGCAGAATATTTTTATACAACTGACTAGCTTAGAACTAAGATTAATTTACCTTTGGATGTGAGAAACATGTGAAACTTGCAAATACATCAGTGGTTCCTAGACCCGAGCTGCTCCTCTTATCCATCACCTGAGATTTACATGCTAACACTACTTCTTAGAATTCAGCCCAGAACAGTGAAGACAACTCCCTGTGGGTGGGGCTCAGGCTCTGGCAATTCTAATTCTAATAAGTGGTTTGCCCTCAGTCCATGCTAACCACTAGCAGAGGCTAGTGTGATATAGGTATAAGTTAAGAGGTTTACTTTCTCATTTCTGGGCAATCATTTTCTAAGTCATTAGCTAAACATTTATTCTAGGTCTCTTAGATGCATCCAATATGATAGGTACAAATAATTCAAAAGTAAATTAAAAAGATTAAAAACTAAATCAGTACCCTTGTAATAAGAAACTTTTCAGTATATGTTAAAAAATTCTTGTAACTATCACATTGATAGCAGTTTTGTCAGAACTCAGCATATAAATCTAGCTACTATTGGCTTTAAAAATTCCTATGAAACATAATAGATACAAAGACAATAGCAAACATAATTTCTCAGCTCTTCTCATGTCAGGTATGTTTTCTTAAATCAGAGTTGTTTTTTTTCTCTTCCCCCTCCAAATACACTTTAATATGTGGGATTAGCATAAAGCATTTCAACAAAAGGCAAAATAGAATTCAATCAGGCAAATGCTTACTATTTAAGTTTTAAGACTGGACATACTGGAAGAACAAAGCTCTAAACTGGGTTGAAAACTGGAATTTTGAAAATCTAGCCTTTTATCATAAAATCCAAACAACGGTATTTAAAGAAGTAAATAACAGCTATTTTTAAAGGTATGTATTTGTAAGCAGATACAAAAAATTATATATATCTGACCTTAATGGTGAATTTAGTTTTTGTTTACCTTTTCAGCTTTTGCATTTGGCGCCATAATTTTTCCTGCCATTATCATTTTGGACAATTTTAATTCAATTAGTTATACATGCTAATACAGCTATGAAAAAACACAATCCCTTCTAACTATCACTTTCCCAATATTTGAAAAATAAAGCAACATACAAGTTGATGTTTTATAACACTACTGGAGCAACTTGCTGCTTTCTCATAGACAATGTAGGGATGTCCCAGGTGGCACTAGTGGTAAAAAAAGAAAGCCAACACCTGCCTGTCAATGCAGGAGACACAGGAGGTGCAGATTCCATCCCGGGGTCAGGTAGAGCCCAGGAAGGAGGGCACGGCAACCCCCTTCAGTGTTCTTGCCTGGAGAATTCCCATGGATAGAGGAACCTGGTGGGTTACAGTCCGTAGGACTGCAAAGAGCCAGACACGACTGAAGTGACTCAGCACACAAAATGTATAATTTTATTGTCCTTCAAACTATTTGTGGTTTAAAATTCATACTATGAGTCAAAAGACATTGAAAAGATGTCATCATTTCTTAAGTGTTTCAAAACATACCATTTTGTTTACTTCCTATAAATGAGTGATTTGCCTTCTGTACTACTTGAGACTTCTCTGAAGCAATGTTTTCTGAATGGAATGAGAATTACATGGTGTCAGGGAAAGAATAATGGGATTGAGTTCCAGGAACAGCTCTGCTATTGATTTTTGTTTATGCTGTTAAAGTATTCAGCCTCATTTATTAATCAATACAGCAAGACACAGTCCATATGACTTCTACTGTTGATTCGTTTTGATATGGATATTCTAGGGCTCAGAGTTGCAGAGGCTTATATGCTTTTGACAGGAAATGAGAACTTTGACTTGACTTGGGACAAGAAGAGGTACTGAAGTTAATTGTTTACCAAAAAAATCAAACCAATTTTGTCTCTGATTATTAAATGGCATAAGTGATGTTTCAAGTCTAGACAATGCATTTACTGCTGAGTGTGTTTTGGAGAAAAAGTGATGGGACACTCTCTAATTCATAGTTCTTCTGACAAATACATACATTGGTAAGAATCTCAGAGGGAGATAAGGGTAGAGACAGCAGTAAAGCAATGTTTAGCAGAAGCATCTAACAGGACTAATTGTTGTTTAGTAGCTCAGTTGTGCCCAACTCTTTGCAACCTCATGGACTGTCGCCCACCAGTCTCCCTCTGTCCATGGGATTTCCCAGGCAAGAATACTGGGTTGTCATTTTCTTCCCCGGGGGATCTTCTAGATCCAGCATCAAACATGGGTCTCCTGCACTGGCAGGTGGATTGTTTATAGCTGAGCCACCAGATAGGATCAACGAGAAGAGTGCTGGGTTCAGAAGTTCCATTCTTGGTAATGCCTCACACTGATGTGTGACCTTGAATGTATCACTTAACTTCACAAACTTCTGTTTTCTACCTGTTTTATGATTCTTAATGTTCCCACAAACAAATCACAGGTTCAACCTTGGCAACAGTATTGTGCCCTCTGTGAACTGAATCCATCAGGAGCATATTTTTAATCTCTCTTCTCTATTTCAGAATATTTGATTTCAAATCTTTTTTTTTTTTTGAGTTATATACAATCTCTCTCTCTCTTTTTTTTTTTTTACATTTTCTTTTCTCCCCTCTCTTTTTAATTTTCTTGATTGTTGCCTTTTCAATTAAGCTACTACATATGAAAGATTACCTAATGGCTGATAACCAACAGAAAAGTGCTCTCTTCATAACAAAAACTGACATAGTCAGATGTTTTAAAGTTCTTTGTTTGATGTGAACTAGAGCGTAAAACACAAAACACTTTACACTGGATATATTATTTATTTCCTGCCCTCCTTTTAAAAAATGACTCAATTATGCTCTAATTTGTATAATTTCCTAGGCAAAATATAGTTCTAAAAAATATATAAATTCAATCACATTAAGCATGTGATTATTTAATGTCCTTTTTGCTATATCCTGACATACTTTAAAAAAAAATAATTTTACCTACCTAGCATTTAATTTCCACTTAATAATGTTTCCTTTTAAAGAGAAAATTATCAAGATAATTTTGTGCAAAAAAGGCATGACAAAACTTATAAAGAGTTAATCATAGAAAAATAATATAAGAAATATCACTGATGTTTTCTTTGGTCAATACTGCTCATTTTTCTGCACCTTTTAAGGATTTTATAGCACCTGTATATAGCTTTCAGATATTTTAATAAGATATTCTATTTTTAAAAAATCATTGAGATTCCAAATATATTAGGTACCTAAAGAGAAAAAGTTAAGGGAAAATGTGTAATCATGTTTATTAATCTTTTTCTGAATACAGAATACACAATAAATGATAACCAAGTTAAATCCTGTGTTGTAGAGTGCACTGAAGTATCAATCAAAAAGCAGGCCCTTGCTAATTCACACTACAGAGGCAGTCATGTGCCAGTCTTTAAAAGATCAAAAGCTTGAGAAACAGTTCCTGACTTCAAAGTGAAAGTAAAAGTGTCAGTCACTTCAGTCATGTCTGACTAGTTGTGACCCCATGGACTGCCAGGCTCCTCTGTCCATGGGATTCTCCAGGCAAGTATACTGGAGTAGGCAGCCGTTCCTTTTCTCCAGGGGATCTTCCTGACCCAGGGATCAAACCTAGGTCCCCCGCATTGCAGGCAGATTCTTTCCATCTGAGCCACCAGGGAAGCCCCTGACTTCAAAGACCTGCTAACTCCTTATGGAGATGAGATGGGAGAGTAGAAAATAAAAACTTGCTGTTGTGTGATACAGACTCTGGGTACTCTAATAGGTATGGTGAAGATGGAGAATTAGTGAGGATGAGGTAGTCCTCATGACCTAACCGGAAAAGAGTCTCATTCTTGGTGTTGGAGGATGTCTGACACCTGAACAAGCAGAGGGCAATCCAGGTGAAAGTGTATGGGCAGAAATGAGAATGGCGGGAACGTGGGCCAGTAAAGAAATGAATTGGGAGCGTCAGCTAGGTACTGGGAAATAGGTTGGTTAGGTAGGAAGGATATATTGAGGTCTCAAAGGTCTAACCAAGAAGTTTCTAATTAAAGGCAGAGAACACGTTTTGACTCCTGTATTCTCCCCCATAATTGCTACACAGCAGATACACAAAGAATAATTGACAAGTCTATCACCCTGCAGCCTGCTAGGAAATCCAATATGCACTGGGTGATGTTTAATGGAGAACTGAGAAGGGAACATCAAGTTCATGAGAAAAGGAGCAGCAAGGAGGAGAGAGAAATAATCAGTCAGTGAAATGAAGGAAACCAGGAACTTCAAACTTTTCATTTAGAAGAAAAAGTTGCAAAGTTAGCATAAAGATTCCCTGTATACTCTCCACCCAGATTCACATAAATCACACAGTCTTCCAACACTTTGCACGATGAGTTAGAAGGGGGTTAATGAGGAACACTCACTCCAGGGAGGAAGTCGGGCTTGTGTAGAGCTTACACATGATGGACAAAAACACCTGTGGATGTAAATGGCAGAGCCATGAGGGTAGAAGGGGGGCAATGCAAGAGGCCTTTCAGAGAGGAAATGGCCAGATTTGATGATCTGATGGATGACTACAGTTGGAGCCCATAAGAGAGTTAATTTAAATAAGATTATAACGTTTCAAGAGATGACCAAGAGAAGGATGGTACCACTGCTGGGGAGTAGACCGCTGCAGAGGTGATGACGGGACAGGGTGTGGCCACGGGGCTGGGGCCAGGAAATGAGGAGGCAGCTGTTACTTTTGAACTTTCTTATCTACTTTTTGCTCCCAGGTTTTTATTCTCCCCACATTTTCTCTGTTCCTCCGTATCTGTCAGATGGGATACCTGTCTCTTCTTACCTCGGCGTATTCTTCCTCTTCCATACGAACTTACACCTAGTTTGCTTATCAACAAGGTCTTGAAATGAAAAGAAAAAAAAAAGATAAAAAGCAGAATGATCAATCTCACAAGAGGAAACACTCCAAAGAGAAGCCAAGATGTGTCCATTATGTGCTGTCTGAATAATTCCAACACCACTTGGAGAGTGAAAAAAGCAGAAAATAACCCTCATATTCTGAACAAAGTCCTCTTTAATATGTTTTCCCTTAGGGAAGTAGCTCTCAAACATCAGTTAGCATCAGAATCACACATGAGGGTTTTTATAAGAACTTGCTTGCCCTGCCCCCAGAGTTTCAGATTTAGTAGGTTTGGGGCTGAGCTCAAGAATTTGCAGTTCTAACCAGGAGATGCTGAATCTGCAGGTCAGCACCACACTTTGAGAATCAGTGTCCTAGGGTGCGCCACTGACAAGTCTTTTAATTCTGCCTAGAAAGGAAGGTAGATAAAGCAAGGGATGGAGTGCTGGATAAAGAAGGTTCTTTGCTAATTTTATTTATTTAACCTTTGCAATTTTCACAGAATTTACCATTAAAAGGGTAGAATCAAGAGAAGTTAGGTTATAAGGAGTTTCTCAATATGCTGCCGCTGAAAACTTTATCAAACTATTTGAGTTTGATAAAAGCAGCTAAAAGTCAGCTAGTTGTAACTTGGCAATCTGTATTAATATAAAACAGATAATACTGCATAAGGAAGAAGGAGAGAGAAATCGGTATTTAATTGTGATTAGTGTGCTTAATTTTTGTTTTATTAGGAGAGCACACCACATAATTACCCATCCAAAGACCAATGCTAATTGCATGAGTATACTGATTTACCATTTAGAGATGTGTTTAGATTTTGTCTAAATAAAGTAGATGGACTAACTGACTAAGCATATCATACTCAAATGACGAAGGCCTATTTCCAAAACACCCTGACACCAACGAAGAAAGTTTAGATATTTTCTGGGATATCGGCGCATCAATCATTTTAGTGAACACTGACAAAAAGCAGTCAACTGCTGTCTTGCTTATTGGTTGCATTATATTGATTTATAAGACATGTATGTGTAATAACATCAGCAACAGATTGTTCAAGCCAATTTTATTCCTAAGTAGTTTGCATTTTAAATCAAGCATAAACCTGTAACATATTTCAGCAGTGCTTATTAGATCAAGTTAGACATTCATTTCTTCACTATTTAAAAAAAAGTGAAATTTCTTTCTTATCCGTCTATTTAATCATATAATAATGACATCATCTTATTGGAAAGGGCAGAGCTGTCTTTCATTTTCACAGTTTTTTCCTCCATGAATATTAACAGTTTATTATTATGCAAAAGACTTTGTGTTTAATAGACAAACAATTAGTCCTGAAATTGAGTTTGTAAGTTTATTGATTATTTTAATTATTAGAGACATCACTTTGCTCACATACCTAATGAACAAATAGACGAGCACAATTACAACTTTAATTAGGTATCGGTAATTAATTACAATGATCTCTTTTTCAGTCTAGTACACGAGAGGGTTTTACAAGTGTACTGGGATGCTAGCCTTCTGCCTGTGGCCTCCTTTCTTTGTCCTAAGTATGATCTCCCTGATCTTCCAAGCATGGATTTTAGCCAGAGCATACAAAAGATGCCCTGAGTTCAAATCATAATTTTTCTTTCCTATAGTTTTAAGACCTTGAACAAATCATTTCACATTTCTTGCCCTCAGTTCCCCCATCTATGAAAGAACAGAGCTGAGCTAGGTAATACTGGTAGATCTTTTATACTTTTAATCCCAAGAACGAATATTCTAATACTTCTCAGAACATTGCTCAGGTCTCTGCTCAGAGACGGAAGCTATCTTGGTAAAGAATTGAAAAGTTCTACTTAAGAATAAGTTAAGAGTTTTCAGCTCTCCTTTAAAGACGTATGAATACACTTGGCTCCAGAATAGATGCTTTACTGTTCATTAGAAGCAGAGAAATGCTGGTAAAAGTTGAACTGGCTTTTTAAAAGGTCATATGAATTCTCGTGTTTTCTGATGTCTATGGCATAAATATTCCCATGATGACTGACTTCAAGTTACCAATGCACAGTCACTGAACAGTGAATACAGCCTTGAACTGAGGTCATGTGAAGAATTAGTGAGGTGTTATGAGTCAGCTCTAGGACACAAAAACCATTACTACTTGGGGTCCAGGACCTAGCTCCAGCATTCCTCCCAACTTTAAGCAAGCTGATTGACCTTTTTGACTCATTCAAAATAAGACAATTTCTTACCTATCAAATGTCTTACCAAATTTAAAAATAATTTCTTAATTATCAAATGAGGGGACAGCACTCATTCTCTTTTCATAACATGTCAGCTAGAAAAGCATTTTGAAAAAAGTTTAACTCTTTGCCAAATGGAAATTATAACTACTATTACTTTTGCTAAAGAAATCAGTAAATGCCTTCTAAAATAACTTTTGGCAAAATAAAAGTTATGATTATGATTCTTTTAGTTATAAGAGATGGAAATCTACTTAAGCTAACTTAAGCAAGTTAGCCATTTTTTATGTCACTTGAGAACTTGAAAGCAGCAGGATGGAGGTCTTAATTCTACAGAACTTTCAGATTCTCCCTTTGATGCTCTCCGCTCTTCTCTTTCTATGTTTATAAGTTACACCATTGCCAATAAACAGTTTCCTTCCTCCCAAGCTCCTCTGCCCACCACCACGTGATCATGGACTCTGGCTCTCAGGTCCAGCTGGAGAAAGAGGGATGAATAAATGGTGGGGATGTGAGAAACAGAGAGAAGGGAAGAGGCGGAAACTGGAAAGGAGAGGGGAAGACTGATTTATGTAGACATCTGTCTACTTGAATAAATTCACTGAATTTGAGAAAGGGATATACACTTGTCTCAAACAAGTGTGCCCAAGGACAAGATTCACGTGTCAAAGAGCTGCCTCATGTAGGTACAGCAACCACATAAGTCTCATAATAGATCCTTTCAGTGGAAACATTAGAAAACAACATCACCACTCTTGATCAAGTATCAGATGTTTACTCTCTGAAGTCACTGATGTTTTCTTGAGGCCAAGAGCTGTTTGTCAATAAGGGAAAAGCTAGAGGAACACCTAGTCAGCACCAGCTTTGTCTGGTGGCCATGTGTGGCCCATGAGATTTAGCTGAGGCATGACTGCTCTTAAAATCTTAATATTAAAATATTAATCAAATTATGTAAATTCACTTGGAAATTATATCCTTAGTATGACTGACAGAGAACCAATGAAAGACTCTTGCTGTAGTGAAGTCAAATTATAGAACTGACATTGAAAAATTGTATATGCAGTTTTTTCTGCAAAACCCAGGGATGTGTGAAGCCACAGACTGATGACATGGAGTAATCTGACTTGAAATAACAAGGCCTTTACATCCCAAGCTTTATCAGGCAGCACTTTATAAACTAAAGCCACCTCTAGACAAAGTTACAATTACAGTTGTCACACAACTGGAAAAGCTCTCCCAGCTCCTGCTGCTATGTTAGCAGCTCCCATTGAGAGGAAAGAAGGATGGACAACAAACAAGCTAGGAAGCAAACAGATAAGAGCGCCATACCCTGCTAACATACTGAACAAAACTGAGATCAGCTGGTTTCCAGAAAAGAGCATTCTATTTAGCAGGCTGGGACTAGCCAAATCACATGGCCTGTTGGTCACTTTTTATGAATTCCTTTCTTTGGTCCAAAACAACGTCACAAATCTCAGGGATAAACATGAAGAACTTTGACAAGCAGCATATTTGCACTGGTGTGAAAATATTTAAATAAATTGTCCTGGACACAGAGTTAAAAATGATAGGTCTGTTTGAGATGGCTGAACAACATTATTTTTAATTGAAAGTATTATTTTTTAATAGTCAAACTCCATATGAGATTCAATGAAGCAGGCCATCCTACACGCAAAGTTTTAGTTCTAACTATTATATTGTATTTTATTCGGTTATTTATTGAACATAGTTACATATTGCCATGAAAAATTTGATTATAGCTAAGATTATGTCAGAGAGTTACTGTGGTTCCTTGAAACTGGTGAGTTTTAGAAGTTTACTACATATTTCATTTGGAAGGGAAAAAACTGGGCAGTGCTGTGAAATAGCCAAGGACCATTTACAAGGCAGGTGTGCAACAGTAGTTTGATTTTTATACTGAGATGTCAAATTGAAAATCCTTAAAGAGGCATAATATTCTGTGTTATTAACCTACGATTTTCTCCTCTCAATATTTACAATCTCTTCTCACTCCAATTCTATCAGAGAATTGGCCCTGTGCTCACTGTCTTGACAGAGAGATCTAGCTGGGCAAGATATAGAAATTCCCTGTACTTCTCTCTGAATACATGTTTCCAAAACCCCAGGCTCCTAAGACAATTTAGAGCATTCATGGTACCAGTAACAGAAATAGTATCAGGATGGAGAACAAATATCTTAGACAAAAACACAGGAAAAGGATTTCCAATCAGATCAAAAGAATATTTCTGGGATGCGAGGAAGGGTGTGTGTGTATGAAGAGGATAAGAGTGTCTGGCAGGCTATGGGGGCTTGAAAGTGGGCTGTGGGGGCTTGCTGGCAGGGACAGGAAATGACTGTTTGGTGTGTCTAGGCAAAATATCAAAGAAAGGTTTTATGTCTTCAGTATGAAAAATAGTGAAGAGCTACTGGTAACCATGATGATGGTCCTTTAGTTGTAACCAATGTGGGTAGATGGCTCAAATACAAAATGAAGGTGTCGGGGAAGATTTGAGACTGAGATTGGAACCTGAAAAGTCTGCCCAGGTCAGTTCTTAAGACAAAAGCTAAGTTCAGTTACAGAAAATTCAGGAAGTACCATTATTTGTCCACCCAAGCTGGTGGGTCACAATTTATATCTCCTTTATAATACATGTATCTACTCTATGAGGGGAACCCAAAAGGACTTCTTCCTTTAAAATTTTAGAAATAGCAAAACAACAGGCTCACAAAATTGCAACATGCTCACAAAACTGTAACACTGCTTAAACACCATGGGTATTAAAAACTTCTGGGAGCCCTGATCAACTGCCATCTTCTTGGAGATATACCTTATTTGAAAGATCAATGCACTTAATAAACTCGATAAACTACTTGAACATATGTATGAGAGGCATATAAAGATTAAACATTTTCTTACATTCTTCTTTCTTCCGTCATAGTCTTATGATGCTCAGGATGCATGAAAAAGTCACATCAATTATACAAAGAAGGAAGTACTAAAAATTAAGTAGTATTATCTAAATAGCCAGTAGTCAATTATCTCTAGGTTAGTTAAAAAAGCAAGCAAGCAAGGGCAAGGGAGAGACAAGAATGATTATAATTAATTAAATCAATAAAGACTTTGATTCATATTATCATTAGACTAGAGTCATAAAGTGGCAAACTCCACCATCATAACCATCCCCCACATTTAAATAGAGCTTTATAAAGTGCTTATACATGTAAAATCTGTTTAAATCTTCATAACTTGATGACATATACGAGAGCTACATTAAAAAAAATTACATTATTTCAGTAGTGATAAATATTGTGAAGAAAAACAACAGAGGATGAGGAGATCTTGAGTATGCTGCTACTTTAAGGGTCAGAAAAAAAGAAGTGACATTTGTGCAGAGACCTGAGTGGAATGAGAGGTGCACCACGGAAAGATTCAGTGGAAGGGTGTTTCAGAAAGGGGACAGCAATCATATCATCGGGGGTTCCTGAAGACGGTGAGTCTGGCTATAAAGAAGTGAATAAGTAACACGTGACCAGCCATGTGCTCAGAAGGGCAATCAGGAAGGCCATTATAGTTCAAATTAAGGAGTCATATTTCAATTTGAATGCAAAAATGAACCATGGGAAAGCTTCAAACAGGACACAAGATTCTAATTAATTCTTTAAAAATATGACGCGGGCTGTTGCATTGCTAAGGGACTGTAGGACAGCCAGAGTGGAGCAAGAAGACAACTGCAGTAGTTCAGACGAGAGTAACGATGGTTTGAATAGGGGAACGGCAGTGGAGCTGACGAACTGTGTCATCTGGAATACAGTCTGAAGGTAGAGTCAACAGAATTTGTATTGGATGTAGGGCCTGACTGGGGTGCAGAGATGAAAAAATGAGTAGAATCAAGGACTGTTTGGTGCCTGAACAACAGAGGAAAAGATAGTGCCATGACTTGAAACAGAAGAGATTCTAAGGTTAAGGGACAAACTAA
Organism: Oryx dammah; assembly: GCF_014754425.2. NCBI lineage: Eukaryota > Metazoa > Chordata > Mammalia > Artiodactyla > Bovidae > Oryx > Oryx dammah. The sequence continues at coordinate 7,268,923 of NW_024070198.1, forward strand.
GAATCCTGCCCTCTGTATATCAATTTCAGTCCTTTTAAGAGAAACACTCCCAGGGATTTTATTGATTTTAATAAAATATGACCTGTCTAGAGAACATCTCATATCCATTTACTTTGGTGACCAGATATGTGGAGCTGTTATCTTCCCTGGTGTCTCAGCTGGTAAAGAATCTGCCTGCAATGCGGGAGACCCAGGTTCAACCCTGGGTCAGGAAGAAATCCTGGAGAAGAAAACGGCAACACACTCCAGTATCCTTGCCTGGAGAATTCCATGGATAGAGGAGCCTGGCTACAGTCCATGGGGGTTGCAAAGAGTTGGACAAGACTGAGCGACTAATACACATGTTCTTTTGCTGAGTTACCGACTTGTGGTTTAAGTTACTGACTTAGGTTTACTTCCTAAGGGTTAAGAATCCTTGGGCTGCGGCTGTCCTAAGCACATTTAATACAGCAACTCTCATGGGCTTAATTAGCCCTCTATCAGTTATGTACTCCCAGGAAAGAAGGATAGCTGTGCTGTTTAAAATTTCAAGTCCTTCATTTGCACGGAGGAACTCAGATTCACCTCTGAATTTGATTTTTCATCTTACTGAATATAAGTTAGAAAAACTATGAAGAGAAATCTAATGTTCCACTTAAGCCAAGTGATTTGCCTTCAAAAGGAGGGAAGAAACAGGTTTTAAAATATGCCCTACCATATTTGGTAGATCTTTTTCAAACAGAAGTAACTCTTCCTTATAGGAAAAAATGCTTAGATCAAATTGTCCCAAGCTCCAGTCATCAGCAAACTACCTTTCACATTGTGCCATATCTGCACATTATTTATATTTAATGTCTTCTTACAATAAAGTCCCTTTTTAATATTTGAATGAATATTTTAAACAGACCTTTTATATCTCTGGCAAATAAGAAAATCACTCGTTATGACAGGAAGTAGTAACTTAAATAAATACAATTGTATTATTGACTTTGGTTCCCTGCTGTGGTGGTCTCTCCCTGTTTGCCCAAAGAGGTTCTAAAAAGGGTCTACTCTTCTGTCACTAGTTGATTTTGAAAGCTTCTGCTATTAAAACTGGTTCCCATGAGCTTAGAAGCATCATTTAAAATTAAATTACAGGAAATATTATGAAGCTAGGCATCCTCTATCAGTAATATATGCACTGACTCACATGGGCTTAATTATTATGGTGGTATGGATATATAAGCATTGATAGTATACATGGTGTGGGATTACTATCAACTTTCAAACCATAATGGTCAGCATATCACAGTGGGCAAATACTCTATAAGCTAAGTCTTTGAAAAAAAGATTTTTTTTTTTTCCATCTAGTGAGCTAATGTTCATAGTATGATCACTTTAAAGATGAATTTTCGTACTGGCTATCCTTGCACTTACTTAACTAGATGCGTATTTGCCTGGAGTTATTTGAAAATGCATGCCAGGAGATCTTTTTCAAACAGAAATAACTCCTGTTAGGACAAAAGGAAAAAAAGGCCTCATATAAGTCTCCCGGTATCTTCTCCAGGATCTACAGTAACAGCTCCTTAGAACTGTGCCACTATAGTTCAGAGACCTGGAAAGCTCGAGAAATGTGAAGCCCTCCATGTTGCTTACAGGGCTTCCTGACGGCTCAGTGGGTAAGGAATCTGCCTGCAATGCTGGAAACACAAAAGACACAGGTTCAATCCGTAGGTCAGGAAGATACCCTGGCGCAGGAAATGGTAAGCCATTCCAGTGCCCTTGCCTGGAAAATTCCATGGACAGAGGAGCCTGGCAGGCTCTATAGTTCATGTGTTTACAGAGTCAGACATGACTGAGAGACTAGGCACACACTGAGCACACACAATGCTTAGAGCACTTTTGTATTTATGACATTTTGCTGAATGAGGTAAAGGTTTACATTTTACTGTATATGTTTCAACAAATGCATATTTAGCAAGTTTGGCTTGTGTACATTTTAAAACTCGAAATAGGCTTCAGCCGCTGCTAACACTTTGTTGATTCCCATTCAGTCTTCAAAATCCACCTGGCTCTCTCTCTCTATGCAGGCTCCTTGACTTCTTCAAATGCTTGCTACTCCTGACCTCTGGGCAGATTATTTGCCAATGTTATCTGGTCGGATTATCTTTTATGAGTTTACATCTTACCACCTCAACTTGAATATTATGGCCATATAGTGTCTATTATATCGACATCTTAATTTATTCACCAAAAAATTATTATTATATGTTTAGATTGTTGCATACAATCATTCCTCAGCTATGACTTCATAAAACCTCCATGGGGATAGTGAGACAAGTAACTGGAGAAATGGAGTATTTCCTGCCATATTGTTAAATAAGGTTGTCACAGTCATCAGTGATTGCAGCCCTCCAATGTGAGCTCCTGAGCCCTAAGGGCACTCAGGAAAGAGTAGAATACCTGTAACCTAGCAGCCCTCAGACTGCAGCCGCTCCCCACCATGAGCCCCAAGGGAGTACAGGATATGAGAACACAAAATACTGGCACAGAATAGCTAAAATGCGTATGAAAGGAATAATTTCTGACTCTTGCATCTTCCCATACACAGAAAAGTGCAAACTTCCTTGACATGGGATATCTAGTTTTCTTTAATTAACAATAGTCTTTTGATATTCAGACTATCTGTCCTTTGTTGCAAAACTCCTGTATAACCTGGCTCCTCCCCTCGCCTCCTTGGAGCAGTTCTCTCAGGGTCACATGAGATGCTGTCTCCTGGGCTTAAAGTCCTAAGCTGGTGCTGCTGCTAAATTGCTTCAGTCTTGTCCGACTCTGTGCAACCCCATAGACGGCAGCCCACCAGGCTCCCCCGTCCCTGGGATTCTCCAGGCAAGAACACTGGAGTGGGTTGCCTTTTCCTTCTCCAATGCATGAAAGTGAAAAGTGAAAGTGAAGTTGCTCAGTCGTGCCCAACTCTTAACGACCCCATGGACTGCAGCCTACCAGGCTCCTCCGTCCATGGAATTTTCCAGGCAAGAGTACTGGAGTGGGTTGCCATTGCCTTCTCCAAAAGTCCTAAGAGTCCCCACCAAATAAAACATAATTCTCAACTTTTAGGTTGTGAATATTTTTTAAGTCGACAAATTATATCCCACTGGATAACAAGGGCAATGTGCTGGCCACATGATAGACTAAACACGCAGTGAAATCGCTCCTAGTGTGGAAAACCTAAAAATGCCAGATTAAAATATTTTTAGAAGGCATTGCTGGGCTGGTAGGAAAGGAAGAAAAATACTAGAAGGCCATAAACAGGGAGCAGACAAAAGCAAACTCAAAACTGGTGCTGTTACTAAGAATATTCACTAAATACAATGGATTTTAAAATAACTATATAATCAAGGGACATACATATATTGATACAAGTAAAAAAAAAATCAAAGAACTTAATAAAATAATTTTAGAAAAAAGATTACCTTAGGGTAGGACATCAGATGGAGAAGGCAATGGCACCCCACTCCAGTCCTCTTGCCTGAAAAATCCCATGGATGGAGGAGCCTGGTGGGCTGCGTAATTTTCTAATTTACCAAAATTTAAAAGTTTCTTGAATGACATATAAACCCAATAAATCTAAAATATTACATTCAATGTGCAACCAATGTAAAAATTACTAATGGGATATTTTTTCTTTTATTGACATTGCCTTTTAAAGCAGCTTTCTATATTTTACTTTCAGCACATATCAATTTAGATTGGTCACATTTTAATTGTTAAATAGGCATGTTTGATGGCCTCTGTATTGGACAGCAAAGTTTTATACCTTAAGGTTGGTAGTAGGTATATGGAAATAGGTATATATTATTGTTTCTTAAGCTGTATATACCTTATCTAGTACATATACATCACAAATTTTAAGTACAAAGGCAACACCTTAACATCTAGAACCTATTCACGAATGAAAATATTCCTTTTTGCTAAACTCTAGATATATTAATATTATTCTGCTTTCCTTCCTCCCTTCCTTCCTGCTTTTATCTCTCTCCATTCCCTCTCTCTCTCTCCCTTTTCCTTCCTTCATTCATTCTTTCCTCCCTCTTTCTCCTCCTCTCTTCTTGCATCTCTCATTTCTCTGTCTCTTCCTTCACCCCTTTTCCTCCCCTCTTATCATATTCCCCACATTTTTTTGTGAGATTGCATTACATTTTTGATTATTGATGATTCTGACACATTTCTTGGCTCTGCTATACTAAAGCTTTTCAGGACAGTTTCTTTGTTTACTTGGCACAAAACATCATCATCTACTAAATATGGGTTCATATTCTCCAATTTAACATGGACTCACTGACATGTATCCAAACAGGCATTCTTGAAAGTATTTATTTTTTAATTTGTTGATTAGATTATCACATTAAAAACTGAAAAGCAAGCATCATCTGTGTATGTGTAACAATGATGGTAAAGAGTATTTGAAAGAGGAAAATGTTAAGAGAAAACACCATGCTTTTATATTGAATATAATATTATCCATTTTAGACTAAGTCCCTGCAAATGCTTATGAACAATCTGGGCATGTGAAGATACTTCTGCAGAAGCTAGCATGTAGAAGCAAAAATGGCAGAACAGAACTGAGCTTGGCTTTGGCTTGGATCAGAGGTCAGCAAACCATAGTTTGTGAGACAAATGCAGCAAGGTGTCTGTTTTTGCTTGGCATACAAGCTAAGGATAATTTTCACATTTGTTATATAGCTGGAAAAAATTAAAAGAAGAATTATGTCCTGTGACACATGAAAATTATGTAAAATTCAAATTCCAGTGTCTATGAAGTTTTATTGGTAGACATCTATGTGCCTTCATTTATGTACTGTCTATTGCTGTTTTTGCCCTACAATGGCAGTATGATCAGCTGCAACAGGGACTATATGGTCTACACACCCTAAAATGTTTGCTGCTTGGTCCTTTAAAGCAAAGTTTGCCCAGTCAGGAATTAAATAAGCTTTTTGCCCAGATGATAATCAATTTTACATACAGCGACCTAAAAAGCAAAATAACACAAGCATCTGAGCTATGCAAACCATGTATTAGAAATAATGGTAAAGTGATAATTCATTGCTATGTGAGTTCATCTTCCAGGTTCATGATTTGAGCTAATGACAGACATCATGAAATCGCCTAATTCAGGAAATGAAGAGATCAGATCTGGTCATGGCTCTGCCATCACTTAGATATATCAATGACCTTGTGAGTGTCAAAGACTTTAGGAGCCTCTGTTGGTCCACAAAGCAAAAGGATGAAGTTAGGTTATTGTCATGGTCCCTCCTAGTTCTTCTTCTTCTTTTTTTTTTTTTTTAAACTAATTATAGAGGGAACTAATTCTGTGTATTCTTTCTACCTCTTAATCTCTTCTACTTTTGTTAGGTCCTTACCATTTCTGTACCTTATTGTGCCCATTCTAGCATGAAATGTTCCATTGGTATCTCCAGTGAAGAGCTCTCTAGTCTTTCCCATTCTATTGTTTGCTTGCATTTGCATTTGGTCATTTATCTCTCCTTGCTATTCTCTAGAATTCTGCATTCAGTTGAGTATATGTTTCCCTTGCATTTCACGTCTCTTCATTGCTTAGCTATTTGTAAAGCCTCCTCAGATAACCACTTTGCCTTCTTGCATTTCTTTTTCTTGGGGATTGTTTTGGCCACTGCCTCCTGTACAGTGTTATGAATTTCCATCCATAGTTCTTTAGGCACTCTGTCTACAAGATCTAAGCCCTTGAATATATTTGTCACCATCACTGTACAATCATAAGGGATTTGATTTAGTTCATCCACAGGACTAAAAAGGTTAGTTTTCATCCCAATCCCAAAGAAGGGCAATTCCAAAGAATGTTCAGACTATACAATTGCACTCATTTCACATGCTAACAGAATTCCCAGCTGGTACTAGTGGCAAAGAATCTGCCTGCCAATTCAGGAGACATAGAAGACACTGGTTCCATCTCTGGCTTGGGAAGACCCTCTGGAGGAGAGAATGACACCCCATTCAAGCATTCTAGCCTGGAGACAGAGGAGCCTGGTGGGTCACAGTCCATGGGTACAAAGAGTTGGACTCAACTGAGTGACTAAGCATGCATGTACATGCAATTGCTAGCAAGGTAATGCTCAAAATCCTTCAAACTAGGCTTCAACAGTAAGTAAACCAAGAACTTCCAAATGTATAAGATATATTTAGAAAAGGCAGAGGAACTAAAGATCAAATTGTCAACATTCTTTGGATAATGGAGAAAGGAAAGGAGTTCCAGAAAAAAACATCTACTTCTGTTTAACTGACTATGATAAAGCCTTTGACTATGCGGATCACAACAACCTGTGGAATATTCTTAAAGAAATTGGAATACTCGACCTTACCTTACCTGCCTTCTGAAGTATGTAGATTAAGAAGTAATAGTTATAACCGGACATGGAACAACAGACTGGTTCAAAACGGGGAAAGCAGTATGACGAGGCTGTATATTGTCACCCTGCTTATTTAACTCATATTCACAGTACATCATGCAAAATGCTGGGCTGGATGGATCATAGGCTAGAATCATGTTTGCCGAGAGAAATATCAATAATCTCAGATATGCAGATGATACCATTTTAATGGCAGAAAGCAAAGAGGAACTAAAGAGCCTCTTGATGAGAGTGAAAGAGATGAATGAAAAAGTTGGCTTGAAACTCAGCATTCAATAAGCTAAAATCATGACATCCAGTCCCAACACTTCATAGCAAAAGAAAGGGGGAAAAGTACAAGCAGTGGTAGATTTTATTTTCTTAGGCTCAAAATCACTGTGGACGGTGAATGCAGCCACAAAATTAAAAGATGATTGCTTCTTGGAAGGAAAGCTATGACAAACCTAGAGAGTGTATTAAAAAAGTAGACATATCACTTTGCTGACAAAGGTCCATATAGCCAAAGCCATTGTCTTCCAGTCGTCATGTATGGATGTGAGAATTAGACCATAAAGAAGGCTGAGTGCTGAAGAACTGATACTTTTGAACCATGGTGTTGGAAAAGACTCTTGAGAATCCTTTGGACTGCAGGGAGATCAAACCAGTCAATTCCGAAGGAAAACAACCCTGAATAGTCATTGGAAGGACTGATGCAAAAATTGAAGCTCAAATACTTTGGCCACCTGATGTGAAGATCGACTCATTGAAAAAGACACTAATGCTGGGAAGGATTGAAGGCAAAATGAGAAGTGGATGGTAGAGAATGAGATGATTAGATAGCATCACCAACACAATAGACATGAATCTGTGCAAACTCCACAAGATAGCAGAGGACAGAGGAGCCTGCCATACTATAATCCACGAAGTTGCAAAGAGTTGGACACAACTTAGCTACTGGACAACAACAGAAGGAATTAGTTAAGCAAAAGCAGTTGAAAATAACGGTAAGGTTACCAACACTGATGTCAACTAGATCAGTATAAAGCACTGAGCCCTATTTAGAGTTGAAAAGAACTTAAGCCTGCATGAGACAAGGAGGAAGGGGGCAGCGCACAAGTATTAAAAGATGGCACAACTGTTAAGAAGAACAGGATACGACAAAAACTGGTTAGAACCTACTAGGCCCGAGATGGTGGAAGATTTCACTTCTAGTAGATTTTGAACCTCACTACACACTCATTGTTACACATCAGCATGCTAAATGATACAACCACATGTAACATGACAGTTCCAAGGCCAACCTTAAACGCAGTGTTTCAATTCCTGGAAATCCCTGCCCCTTCTTCCAGAAAGAAAATTTCTATGGAATTACCCAGCCCATAATAACTAACCACTTCAGCACTTTGGGGCTTCTCTCACTTTCCAAGAGGCCCCTATGCCCCGGGGTTGCCTTTTGCCTTCTGAGACAGCCACTCTCTGTCTACGGAGTGTGTGTCTCTCTAAATAAATCTCCTTTCACTCTACTAAGGCTCATTCTGGAATTCTTCTCCTGTGTGAAGCCAAGGACCCTCATTTGGTGGCCTGTCCCAGGGACATCGTCAAGACTTGGGACCTGACCATCCTCTTGTGCCTCATTTTTCCTACAACATTTGCACATCCAGTGAGATAATATATTGGAGATCTGCTTAGTACAGAGTAAGCACTTAAATATAAAATGCATCGGCTAAGCGCTGAGCTGAACTGCAAAAGTCACTGACTCCGGGATCTCTGTTACTCCTGTCACGGTCTTACAGGGGGTGAGGCAGACAAGCCACTGCCTTGGCAGCAAGTGGAAATGTTCCCCACCCAAGCACAGGGTCTCTCGAGAGAATGGCTGTGGTATGACTGACTTCTTGCTGCTATGTGAACAGAAAGACTGAATTTCAGCCTCTGATTCTTCATGTTGTCGTCGTTTAGTCACTAAGTCATGTCCAATTCTTTTGTAACCCCGTGGACCGTAGCCCCTGCCAGGCTCCTCTGTCTATGGGATTTCTCAGGCAAGAATCCTGAAGTTGGATACCATTTCTTTCTCCAGGGGATCTTCCTGACCCAGGGATTGAACACGCATCTCCTGCACTGCAGGTGGATTCTTTACCACTAAGCCACCTGGGAAGCCTATTCTTAACATTATTATTATTTTTTTAACCCCAAAGCAACTGCCACGCGAAAAGGAATAAAGTGACCTCCAGTCTCTCTCTAGCTGTTGTCCTATACCACCCACGGGAACTCTGAAACCATAGCCAGCTACCGAGCAGAGCTGTTCAGACCAACTATTTCACAATAAAGACACTATTTTGTCAATCTATGCCAAAACCAATACAGAATTGTAAAGTAAAAATTAAAAATAAATAAATAAATTAAAAAAAAAAAAAAAAAGAACATGAGTATGTATCAGTAAATAACAGCATTACTTAAAATAAGACTGACAAGTCCCAAATAATTTGGTTTTTTTCCCCTCGATTTTTAATGCATAAAATAATAACACAAGAGCAGTTGGCACTTAGGAAGAATGGAAGTTTCCTTCTAAGTAAGCAATCTGGGGAAGAAAGCATCACCTTAGCAACAACACATTCTACAACTGTCTGTGATTGACGTTGGTATAATATCCTAATAAAATCAGCTGGTTTTATTCACTGCTCCAGTAAGTTGGTTAAGGATGGGGCAGAGGGAAAAGATTATCAGGAGATTAATAGAAGTGAAATCTCAGACCTGACCTGAATCATAGTAAAGACATTGTATCATACTAACCTCATTTCCACCTATAGTCCATCATGGACACCCCTCCTCATTATCAGCAAAAACTTCACTCAAGAATAAAGTATCTGAACATGAAGTAAGTGTTGAGGACAATAGCAAAAGTTGTACAAAATTATCTACTTGGAAGAATCAACCTGAATTTATCCTCTCTCACTGGACTGCTTTCTCATCACTCAATTCACAGGGAAGGAGGAAAATCAGTTTCATTACCAAGCATCTTTTTTAATCACACCTCTCAAACTATGCCACATCAGAGCTAAATTTTCCCAGGTATTTTATCATTGGTCTACCTCAATATTTATGTGATGGTTTGAAAACTCTGTTTGGAAAAAAGGAAAAGTAAATACTCTCACATTGGGAAAATGCATCAACCGTAAAAACCCAAACTGATTCTAAACAGTGTTCAGTGTCAAATGCAAAGATTTACCAAAGCTCCATAATTATATACTAATTAAGAATTCGGAAAAAAAAATCTGAAATTATCTATTCAGATCTACAGAATTAACAAATATAACATTAATTCTTCTAAATCATTTTTTTTAAAGCAGTGGATTCAACCAGGAAGCACTATAAGTAATCCAAAATGGAATCAGAAACTCTTTCTATTAAGACCCAATTTGGTGCCCATATGCTAATGTTTCTGCCTCTCATGCTGTATCAGGGGAAAAAAAAAAGTGTATTAATTAAATAATTGCAAAGAAAAAAGCAGTTATGGTATTTTGCATACCAAAGGGCCCTAAAGGATTTCACAGACTTATGGTAAATGCGGAGGAGTATAAAAAGAGCAACTTAAAAAAAATTACTCACACTACTTCCATTTATAGTACTGAAATGACTAATTACTTGCCAAGCTCTGTTTATAGAGAAATCTCTTCAAGACACTCAATGTATTTTATAGATCTCTCTAATTGATCTTTGCCATTTTACAGACGTTAAAGTTATTTGTAAAATTAAAATTCCCTTGGAACAAAAATTAAAGGCAAAGGGAATTTAAGGAAATCAGCTGAGTAAAGGGTAGAGCTCAGTTGTGTTCTGTCTCCTCAGCCTATAATGCTTTTAAAATATATACTGTTTATAAGCAATATTTTTAATATAATTTAAAACAATATTTTAAACAATTTTTAAACAATTTAAACAAAAAAACAATCTATATTGTTTTTAAAATATAGGTTGAAAAAAAAAATAAAATAAAATATAGGTTGGACCAGTAGGAAGCAAACTTATGACACTCAATTCTAAGCATTTCCTTCCTTCCTTCTTTCTTCCAACAACAGCTTTGAGGTATAAGTGATATGCACACACACAAGCACATCTTTAGTAATGCTGGCAGTTTGATGAGTTTGGACACAGCTATTTCCAACAACTAATTTTAAATACAGCTCATGTCATGTGGCCCAATAGTTTAGTCAAAATCCAATATGGGAAAAAAAATTAAAAACTACCTTTACTTTTCTTATCAATCATAGGAATGAAAGAAATTTTGAGGGATCAGTTTTCCTCTTAGCTTATTTTCATTCATTTATTTACTATAGATCAAGTACCTATTATGTGCCAGGCAATGTGTTAGGCATGGTAGTTTCAATAATCAGCAAAACAGATATGGTCTTTATGCAAACTGAGTTCCTGATTGCAATCTCATCAAGAGTATCATAAATTAAAATGACCTCTCATAAGTTTATATACATCTAAAGAAGATACCACAATTTCATGAGTATTTCATCCAAATGTTAAAAGCTTTGAGTAGACAGAAAATTCTTCCATATCTGGAAAAAATCTTTCCTTCAATAATTATATCAAATTCTTCATGCTGGATATTCCCTGGACATGAAAATTAGGGCAATATGCAAAGATCATTCATAGAATTTCAGAGTATTTAACTTTTCCTCAGTCTCATCTCCTCTAGATACCATTACCATCATGAATTTATAGAGAACCTGGAGTTTTACCATAACACAGCAATCTACCTAAAAAATATTTATTATGCATGCAGGAATCTGGCACTAACTGGATTTGGATGATATAACCATGTACAACACAGAATGACCTTGGTCTCTTAATCTGATGTTTAGACTGGTATAGTATCAATAACCTCAGATATGCAGATGACACCACCCTTATGGCAGAAAGTGAAGAGGAACTGAAAAGCCTCTTGATGAAAGTGAAAGAGGAGAGTGAAAAAGTTGGCTTAAAGCTCAACATTCAGAAAATAAAGATCATGGCATCTGGTCCCATCACTTCATAGCAAATAGATGGGGAAACAGTGGAAACAGTGTCAGACTTTATTTTGAGGGGCTCCAAAATCAATGCAGATGGTAACTGCAGCCATGAAATTAAAAGATGCTTACTCCTTGGAAGGAAGTTATGACCAACCTAGATAGCATATTCAAAAGCAGAGAAATTACTTTGCCAACAAATGTCCAATTAGTCAAGGCTATAGTTTGTCCAGTGGTCATGTATGGATGTGAGAGTTGGACTGTGAAGAAAGCTGAGCACCGAAGAATTGATGCTTTTGAACTGTGGTGCTGGAAAAGACTCTTGAGAGTCCCTTGGACTCCAAGGAGATCCAACCAGTCCATTCTGAAGGAGATCAACCCTGGGATTTCTTTGGAAGGAATGATGCTAAAGCTGAAACTCCAGTACTTTGGCCACCTCATGTGAAGGGTTGACTCATTGGAAAAGACCCTGACGCTGGGAGGGATTGGGGGCAGGAGGAGAAGGGGACGACCGAGGATGAGATGGCTGGATGGCATCACGGACTCGATGGATGTGAGTCTGAGTGAACTCCGGGGGTTGGTGATGGACAGGGAAGCCTGGCGTGCTGCGATTCATGGGGTCGCAGAGCAACTGAACTGAACCGAGTAATCATTTCTCCCTTGTTAATAACACATAGGGATTAACTTACACTTTTTAAAAATCTAACCTCCCCTAGTCACTGTTTCCCCCATGTATTCTGTTTCAATATATTTTCCAGGGATTTCCCTGGTGGTCTAGTGGCTAAGAATTCACCTGCCAAGCAGGGGCATGTGTTCAATCCCTGGTCTGTGAAGATCCCACATGCCACAGAGCAACCAAGCCTGTGCACAACAACTACTGAAGCCGGCGCACCCTAAAGCCCATGCTCTTCAGCAAGAAACGTCACCACAATAAGAAGCCCGTGTTCCACAACTAGAGAAAGCTCACGTGCAGCAATGAAGACCCAGCACAGCCAAAAACAAAATAATGACAAATTTTTAATATGTATTAAATTGCAAGAAATATGTACTTAATATATCTTACATATAAAAGCATCTCTATAATTACATAGATTGATTAGATAGAGACATATAGCAGCATATTATTTTAAATTTAGTACAATATATCATTGGTGACTTATACTTAATTAACCTATGTTAACCAAAATATTGGGTTTCCCAGGTGGTGCAACAGTAAAGAATCCATCTGCCTATGCAGGAGACGCAAGAGACGTGATTTAGATCCCTGGGTCAGGAAGAACCGCTGGAATAGGAAATGGCAATCCACTCCAGTAGTCTTGCCTGGAAAATTCCATAGGCAAGTATCCGGCAGGCAATTGTCCATGGGGCTGCAAAGAGTTGGACAGGACTGAGTGACTGAGTGCACGCATGCGCGCACAAACACACACACAACCAGGATATTGGTGCTCTTAGATACAAAGATTTTATCATCGGGCTTAGAACGAACTGTCCCTTACCAGGATTTATGATACTAGGTATCATTTGACTTCTTTGGATTGCAAATAAATCTCATGCAAAAAGTAGCATGCACCTTATAGGTTTGCTGCAAAGATTAAATGGGTCAGGAAGATCCCCTGGAGGGGGAAATGGCATCCCACTCCAGTATTCTTGATGGGATAATCCCATGGACAGAGGAGCCTGGAGGGATGCAGTTTATGAGGTCTCAAAGAGTCGGACATGACTGAACACTCATGCATAAGTGTCTAGAACAGGTTAGAGATACAATAAGTGTTAAGTCTTCTTTTTCGCTCTGGAGATAAGATTATAGTTGGCTGTGAACTCATCTAGTCATTTTGTCTTCTGGGTCATATTTTTGCCAGTTTTGCTGAGGCATACAGCAGAACTTCCCAGGGTCAGGGAATGAATAAAAGAAAGGTGATGGAGTTATTTTAAAACTGCTGGTTTTGCTGTTCCTATATTGATGACAACAGGTATATGAAACTCTTTGGAGATGAGATCATATTTAGAATTTAGCAAGTATATAATGAGATGCCTCAGGATTCAAGTTAATAAGAGAAGGAACATCCTTGTATTCTCATGATTGGAAGTGTTACTTGAGTTGGAAAGAATTAGGTTAAATCAGTTTTCATTTTCTAGTAATAACATTGAACAATGCAAAGTTTTGTTTAAATAAATCTAAATATTCTGACCCAGAGTTCTCTGCCCCCCCCACCATATTTTTCTCAGCTTTTCTCCAAACACAAGAAAGTTCTTAGATGTGTGGTACACTTCACTTCTCAGGTGGCAACAGTGGTAAAGAACTCAACTGCCAGTGCAGGAGACTTAAGAGATGTGGGTTTGGTCCTTGGGTTGGGAAGATTCCCTGGAGGAGGGCATGGCAACTCGCTTCAGTAATCTTGCTGGAGAATCCCATGGACAGAGGAGCCTAGTGGGCTACAGTCCAAAGGGTCACAGAGTCAGCCACAACCGAAGTGACTTACCATGCACACACACCGTAAAGAATAACTAAGTAGAACAGAACACAATCAGTTTTCAGTCCTGGCTCCACCATTGACTAACTGTGTGATATCAGGCAGGTTATCCCAGCTTTTTGAGACTTGTCTCTATAGAATAGGGAAAACATATACCTTACTTAGAAGGTTATTGAAGAGGCTAAATGAGAGTGTACATAAAGCACCCAAGACTGCATCGCCAGCCTAAAGTAGGCACAAATATGTCATTTTCTACCTCCCTTAATACTAAACATTTGTTGAGAACAAGTGCAACGTCTCAAATGCATTGCTAAATGGTGCATATAACCAACCTAGTTCAGCGTTTCTTCAAGTTGAATGGCTTCTTCCATAGGATATTGCTATCAGAATAATAATGAAGGTTTGGTTTTAAATATTTTCCATGCTTTCTGAATTCTGGAGCACATGGCTTCCTTCAAAGAGATCGCTCACATCAAGGCTCTAACTTAAGTTCTTTTGAACAATGAAGGCAGATTAAAATACATTTTCCTTTCAATCCTTATAACCAAGAATAATAGCAGAACCATGAGAAATTTCAAAGAGTAGATTATATTGTTTGGCAACCGGTCATCCTTGACCAGCCTTTAATATTATGAGGGATGGAGAAATAATGAGCCAACATGTCATTCTTATTTTGATACACAAATAAAATTTAAGAAATGCTGACAGCTAAATTTTCCATTTGTCATCATTTCAAATCCACCTCCTAAGTATTTCTTGCTCCTTTTTCCTACATTTTATGCTCACTGCCCTACTTTAGGTGCTCATTATGTTCAGCCTGCATGTGCCAATTTAAAGAACCTTTTTCTCCTGGCTCCTCAGCACCTATACTCAATCTCCTCAATTTCTTCAATCCATTTTTTTTTTAACTGCTGACAGAAGAGCAAACTTTCTAAAAGACAAATCAGACCATGCCAGATATTGTGTGAATATCCAAAACTCTTCAGTTGTTTTCTTCAGTTACTTCATAACTGGATGTCAGTGTTACAAGAGAGCCAAAACTTGAGGATCTGAGACCCAGAGAGAAGAGAAACAGAGAGAAGTAAGCCTGAAGAAGTAAGCTTTTGTATGCTTTGAGTCATGCGGTAATTCCTAAGTAGAGCACCCAACAGAAAATGGTCGCTAAAGGTTAAGAAATTAAAAGAGCTTTAAACAGTTTCACAATTTGGAAAGACAGAAATTGGAGTTTAAGGCTTGCCAAGTACGAGGTACCCCGGCGAACATGCCAGACTTTCTCCTGAGACTCCTGAATGGCTGCATCCTAGGAGAAAGGAGAGCTCTTACAAAATGCAAACTTGGATCTTACAAAAATGGAAACCCAGACCTGAGTCAGTTTAATTCCTGACTGGATTAGATTGACTTGACCTTTCTGTAACAGCCTTCCAGTTAAAAATGAAAATCCTCTCTGGAAGAAGAAAACATTAAAGAATTGCAGAAATAGACCTATGGTAGCCGGATCGGAGAGTTACCAGACATAAACTTGAACTGTGATAAGTATACTCAGGAGAACAGAGAACAGGGCAAAAGGTTCAGTGTCATTCCACCTATACGTGCTCCTGCCTCAGCTTTGTTAATTTCAGTGAAAAGAAGTCATCCTTGATTCCTACTTTTTCTTCAATCTCCAAATCCAATCCATCAGTAAGACTGGCTACCCTTTCCTCAAGTATGCATCTTTTTTTTTTCAGTGTCTACTCTTCACCTCCACAGCTTCTACTCAGGTCGTGAGTTGCCATCCTCTCTCTCTTGGGTTCCTGGCAATAGTCTTCTGCTGGTCTTTGTGAATCCATTCTAATTGCCTTGCATCTATTTGGCATGCATCAATCAGACTGAATTGTTTCTTAAGTCAGTTAGCACAAGCCACTCTGCTACTTAAAGACACTCCGATAGCATCATATTTCATTAAAAATAAACTGAAACTGTTTATTCTGGCCCAGAAGGTCCTATTTGATTTGGCCCTGTCCTCATCCTTCTATTTCAACTGTTCTTAGCCAGGGTTGATTGGGAATACTGGAAACATTTCAGCTGTTACAACTGGATGTTAGGGGTAGGGGTGGCTACAAGCATCAAATGGGTACAGGCCAGGCATGCCTCTAAACACACCACAATTCAGAGCACAGTTCCTCACAGCAATGAATTATCCAACCCAAAGTATCAACAGTGCCAAGGCTGATGGAATTCCAACTCATATGACAGTCTATCAGTGGTCATTTTATTCTAGGTTATCTGCTTTCTTTTCCTTCTTAGAACAAGCCCGGCCCACCTCATCTGTAGGTCTTCTGAACTTGCTGTTCTCTCCACCTGCAAAGCTCCTCCCTCTGATTTTCCCAAGGCTGGCTTCTGGCATCATTTAGGTCTCGATTCATACCACCTCTCCTCCGAGAGGCCTTCCAGGACTGTTCCTTCCAAAGGTTTCCTCTATTGTTCCTGATAGTCCCTCAACTAGCTCTTTTCTTAATCCAGAACTTATATTTGTACACTTTATTGTCTACCTCCCCCCGAATATGTAAACGCAAAGAATGCAGAAACCTCCTCCATTTCATCATTCCTCTATTTCCCATGCTTTGAATGGAACCAAATCAACCATAAACAGTCAAAAATCATTTGTTACATAAAGTACCAGATCGACATAGCACAGGCCTTCACTCACTTAACAAAGGTTGCAGTGAGACTGTGTTTTGTTGCTGAGACTCAGTCTGTATCCCATGGGGATTTATTCCTCTGGGTTCTTCTCCCTCTTTTTCTTCCTGTCAGAATTCAGTGTCACTAGAACTTGAGTGTGTCCTCTACCATGTATTTGATGAGTATTTATTACATGCAAAGAATTGTGCTAAGCATGACACTGTGACAGAGATGGCATATTCCAAGTCAGCAGAGGAGGAGAGAGGACAGTTTAGTAACATGCCTGAAATAACACAGCAAGTCATTCTGAAACAGAGAGATAAATAGGAGTTTCACCTAGCTGTTCATTTCATACAAATGACAAAACATTGTGTTTAGACTGAATGGGACTGAGATTTCACCAGAGTCTCAGTATAATTTTCCTATCAAGAACATCTTTGAATGACACTCTATGAATACACCATGATTTACTCATTCTATAGCCTGCTTGAGGATTTTGTACATTTATACTAGTTATTCTCCTTCTTTATTGACAAAAAAAAAAGTCTACTTAAAAGTTAAGGGAAACTTAGAACTATTAAAAATGAAATGTTACATTATTCATAAGACAAATAATGTCTCTGAATGTCTTATAAACAGGATGAAATTGCTTATTTCCTATTTATCCTCTGGTGATCAATGTAATCTAACTATGCTATAAATACTTTACATAAAAAGTACACAATAAGGCATACAAAAACTCATTTCTTAACTTCCTTATTTGTATATAAATCCACTTTTTCCAATCATTCCCAGGGGGAAGAACTGGACTAAATTTACACTAAGAATAGAAATTTACATTCTTAGGTTAAATTTCTACTCTTAGTTTAAATAGTCCAATTTACAGGTCTTTCCTAAAAATTGTTTTTATTCAGTAATGTCAAGTGAAAACAGCTGGATGTTATAAAACTTTCCTGAATCTTGGTGCACGTTCTATGATGCTTTCAGAGTTGATGCTATCTTCCTTGGGTTGATCTAGATTTGACATTATCTGTTAGCTACGTAATTTCATTTTTCCTTCACCATCTTTCATCTAAGTATAATTGCATATATGCACGTGCACACACACACACACACACACACACACACATAGACCCACACACTTGCTACATCTGCAACAGACTACAAGTTTACTTAAGTTTGGCTTTAATTAAGTTATGGAAATAGAGTCTTTAACCAAGTTCCTTCAATAATGCTATTAGTTTGTAACTACATATATCCTCATTACAAGTTAAGTTTTAATTATTATTTATTACACATTGCATGTTACATAGTGCAATCAGCTCACATGAATGAATTAGAGTTTCCCCCATATAATGAAATCATAAAACTCGAGAGTGCTATTCAATTACACTGACGAGCAAGCTGGAAGTTCTTTTCTCGTTTTTCAAATTGAACAGCCTCAGCAGAGGGAAGATTAGACATTTCTACGTTAAAGTCCATCATATATTTGTCAAATCAAATTGGAAAAGAAAAGGCACGTTTGACCTTAGTATGGATATGTTAAAGGACCTCATAAGGACTTGAAATGGGACATGAGAACTTCTGAACTGCCTGGGTAAAGAGTTTTCCTTTCTATAAAGTCCACCTAGTGCGAAGAGTTAGACACGACTGGGCGACTTCACTTTGACTTTTCACTTTCATGCACTGGAGAAGGAAATGGCAACCCACTCCAGTGTTCTTGCCTGGAGAATCCCAGGGACGGGGGAGCCTGGTGGGCTGCCGTCTATGGGGTCGCACAGAGTCGGACACGACTGAAGCGACTTAGCAGAGCAGCAGTGCAGAAAACAATGTGTCTTTTTGTTATTAAGACAAGATACACTCCTTTCCAACAATGAGGTTACATCGCTGAAAGAGGGGAGAGAAACATTTATTGTAAAGTTCCTTTGTTTAAGACTTGTGATTGCTTTTACTTTTTCCCATAAAAGCAAAAAGCATTTTGAGCATTTTTCAAATAAAATGCAACAAAACCACAATCAGCATTTCTGTCCTTAAAGCAATGACACCTGCCCTGACTTGGTAAGTTTCACTTGTTCAAACTCACAGAAGCCAAGGTGTGGGTAATGGGCAACCCCTCTGTCATAAATTTCCTCACTCAGTGATCCACACCTATTCCAAGTGCTGGAGTATTCAGAAAATTAGAGTCCCACCTTCAAGTAGATATAGAATCCAAGTGTGGCAAGACATTATGTAACTCTACCTTTGGTGGGGAATAAAGGGAATGAGACACTCTTGTAGCTGTTTTCTTGATATATAATTTGATCTTTATGATTTATAAAATAAAGCTGTAATAAGTATGGTCTTGGCCAGAAAGGTGAAATAAGCTCCACTTTTTGTCTGATCTGAGAAGTACACTTTCTATGATTAAGCCTAAATGTGATGGCATTTGAATTGAAACATGTATCCTATCATGTAAGAAACGAATCACCAGTCTATGTTTGATGCAGGATACAGGATGCTTGGGGCTGGTGCAAGAGGATGATCCGGAGGGATGATGTGGGGTGGGAGGTGGGAGGGGGCTTCATGTTTGGGAGCTCATGTACACCCGTGGTGGATTCATGTCAATGTATGCCAAAACCAATACAGTACTGTAAAAAAAAAAAGAAATAAAAGCTCATCTGTCCAAAGAGTCAGACTCTTATCCCTGATGTCTCCATTTTAGCAAATGTGTGCATTTATCCCTGATATTTACACCTGTTTTAATTTCTCAGTATCATCATTGTGATAATACAATATTTTTGGAATGGCTGATGAAGACAGAGAGTCCTAGAGGTATCAGCACCCAGGCGCTCGCTGTGCCTCAGGTGTGCCCTTGGAAACTGACCATCCCTTACTATAGAACCTGACCTCATAATTTACCATGATTATTAGTGTTGTTAGATAATTTGGATTCAGACAAAACAACTGGAACCGATGAGAGAGGTTGTCTAGGTCAACAAGAGCACCGACTCTGGCTTAATACAGTTTCATCACATTTGTGACCATCAATAATCCTACATGAAATTATTAAGTTTTCAGTTAGAAACAGTCCATTATCAGTATGCGTGTGTGTGTTGGGGGGGTGGTGGGTTGTAGGAAGGAAGGGAGAAGCGGGGGAGGAGGAAAAGGAGAGAGAGAGAAAGTGTCCAAGCGCTACTAACTGTGGGACTAATAAACGCTATGATGTGGCTTTGGAAATAATCAGACTAGAGTGTCTACACATGTTCTGCCATTTAGCACCATCTATGGGGCCACAGAGTCGGACACGACTGAAGTGACTTAGCAGCATCTTCATGACATAAGAGAAGTTATTTTCTTTCACCTAAGTTTCCTCATACGGATATAATAGTCTTAATTTCACAAGGTATGAGGGTTGGATGAAATAATGTATTTAAAAGTATTGGATACACTGAGAGAATTCAAATGTCAGTTTCCATTCTCTGAATAATAGAAAGCAATCTGCTTCTGCCAGAATAATCAAATGACTGGGTGATATATATATATATATATATGAAATACATGCCACTCAAGATCATGGAGTTCATCTTAAAAACATAAAAGTAGAAGGAGAGATTGGAGAGTAATGACGGGTATCCCTATGTGTGTGGTTCAAGGCCCATAAAGTTACAAAATATATTTAGATTCTGTAAACAAGTCTTATTGTACCTCTCCATCTTGCTCATTGCTCCCAGAAGAATTCAGAAATCTATCTGATAATTGAGTCATATTGAAGAACATAGTTATTTATACATAGTTCAAAATATAATCATCAAATGTAAAACAGCTTTATATAAACGTTTCCAGAAACCATGCCTGGGAATGTAATATACACATCGTTATTGCCATGAAACACCCGGAGTTTCCTGCATGAGATGAAATTATAACAAATCATCAGCTTTTGTTTCTCTGAGAATTAACATTCCAGAAGCACTGCTACTCATTCTGGCAAGAGGCATCTTCATTTACTTCAACTCGATTCTGAAAAATCAGGAGAGAATCAGACAACATGGGATAACAGAAGGATTCAAAAGTTGATGGCTTCATCCTTTCCAAGTGAAGGCATTCAAAACCTATTGCTAACGTTACTGATGGGGAAACACGAAGATTGACTTAAACCTACCACTTCTACCTCCATTGGTGAATATGGGTCAATCTGCTCTTTAGAGTCAGTTCCCTATTTGATGAGGATGTACTTTCAGATGTGTATCAGGAAGCAATATATAGACACGCATACGTGTGTATTAGTGCACGGACTTCCCAGGTGGTTCAGCGGTAAAGAACCCGCCTGCCAATGCAAGAGACACCAGAGATGCAGGTTTGGTACCTGGGTCAGGAAGATCCCCTGGAGGAGGAAATGGCAAGCAACTCCAGTGGATAATCTCATGGACAGAGGAGCCTGGCAGGCTATCGTCCATGGAGTCTCAAAGAGTCAGATGCAACCGGGAGAGCAAGCGAGTATAAATGGATGGATGTGTGCATGTAAAGATACACATTCTTACCCATCCATTCACCAACCCATCTAAATTAAAGAGAAAATTAAAGAGAAAAACAAAATTAAAAAAACTAAAGTTCAAGCCTTAACTCTGCCTCTTATTAACTCTTCACTAGACTATAATTTCCACTGGGACAAGAATTCCATCGACCAAGGTCACTCTTTTGTCCTTTCCATCTGGAAGAATTTACAAGTAACTGTTCAATAGCCATTTCTTGAATGAATAAAGAAGACAGATTTTTATTGTCTTCTTTGATTCAGGTACTGTGCCATTCCCTTGAACTAGGTTTTTGCACTTAATTCTTGGAATTATACCATAAAGTAGATTGTTTTTTCCCCCAAATGAGGCAATTGAAGTTTAAAGAGAGTGAAATAAATCTCACCAAAGGTCTCAGTTTAGTAAGTGGCAGGGTCCACGCAGGCTTCCTGTGGTTTTGATTTCTGCATCTGTAAATTGGGAATGGCAATGCGTGTATACTTCAGTGTTGGTTGTGAGGATCAAATCAGATTATCAATGCACATGTGTCTGTAAAGAATAAAGTGCTTACAAGTAGGAAGTGTTACTACTCTAACTTCACAGGCTTGGGCATGATGGGATCAGTAAAGCCAAGTCCACTCCTGGAAAAACTCAAGGAGTATGAATGCTTAATGGGACAAGCTCTGGAATGCTCTCCACTTCCTAAAGACAACACAATAAGTTCATAGAAGAAAATCATATGACTTGGCAGGGAAATAAAATTCTAGGCCTTTTGAGTCAATACATTTGTCAACTATAAAACAATAATAAAACTACTGATAAGCAAACACTACCCTGGTCTCTCACTGATTGTATCACTAGTTATACTACCAACAGACTTTTAAATTTGGGTTAAGTTAAAGGAAATACAAACTCCTGAGTATTTTAAGAGATATGCTTCTTACTGTTTATTTTTTTTTAAATCTGGAATACTTGCACAGTTCTAATTGGGTTTAATAATTCTTAAGATAGACGTAGGAATTGTACTTTGTGTACAACCTCAATAATAATTGCCTGATTCAATAAAATATTATTTTGAATGAAAGATAAGGGCTGCAGCCTTTAGCATTAGCATCACTCTGCAACAAATGCATTAGGAAGTTCAGGAAAGCACAGCAAAACAAATAGTAGGAAGAAAAGTTATCACAAGTAATATCTTCAATATAAGTTATAAAATTAATTTCTCCCAATAATAGTCTAGAAAAACACAAATGAGCTATATGTTTTCCAGTATTCATGTATGGATGTGAGAGTTGGACTATAAAGAAAGCTGAGCACTGAAGAGTTGATGCTTTTGAACTGTGGCATTGGAAAAGATTCTTAAGAGTCCCTTGGACTGCAAGGAGATCAAACCAGTCAATCCTGAAGGAAATCAGTCCTGAATATTCATTGGAAGGACTGATGCTGAAGCTGAAACTCCAATACTTTGGCCACCTGATGCAAAGAGCGACTCATTTGAAAAGACCCTGATGCTGGGAAAGATTGAAGGCAGAAGGAGAAGGGGACAACAGAGGATGAGATGGTTAGATGGCATGACAGACTCGATGGACAATAGTTTGAGCAAGCTCCGGGAGTTGGTGATGGACAGGGAGGCCTGGCATGTTGCAGTCCATGGGGTTGCAAAGAGTCAGACACATTGGAGCAACTGAACTGAACTGACATGACTAGAACTATGAAGCATATCAGTAAATCTCTTTGTGGGTTTGTTCAGGACACATGAGCAAAGGACAGCTTTTCTCCTCTGTACATTATTTTGGCAAAAGGACGAGAGGGAGGGACGTGTAACTTAACTCTTGAGAACACAAAGCAGCAGTGTTTTTGTTTTTGTTTTAAATTGAAATATAGTTAAATACTGGAGTGGGTTGCCATTTTCTTCTCCAGGGGATCTTCCGGACCCAGGGATTGAACTCAGGTCTTCCGTGTTGCCGGAAGACTCTTTACAATCTGAGCCACCAGGGCGGGCTATATAGTTAATTTACAGTGTTGTGTTAGTTTCAAGGGTACAGAAAAGTGATTCATTTATACACACACATACACACACACACACACACATATATATATATATTCTTTTCAGGTTATTTTCCATTATACATTATTATAAGATGCTGAGTATAGTTCTCTGCACTATACAGTAAACCTTTATTGTTTGTCTGTTTTATATATAATAGTGTATATATATATTCTTTTTAGATTATTTTCCATTACAGATTATTACAGGATATTGAATATAGTTCTCTGTACTTTACAGTAAACCCTTGTTGTTTGTCTATTTTATACATGTGAAGTGAAGTCGCTCAGTCGTGTCCGACTCTTTGGGACCCCATGGACTGTAGCCTACCAGGCTCCTCTGTCCATGGGATTTTCCAGGCAATAGTACTGGAGTGGATTGCCATTTCCTTCTCTATGTATTATTTTCTACATAATAACTATATATGTTAATCACAAGTTCCCTCCCTTCTTTCCCGTTAGGTAACTGCAACTTTATTTTCTATGTCTGTGAGTCTATTTATATTTTGTAAATTAATTCTTTTGTTTGAGAGAAAAAAAACTGTTGTCATATTATATCACTTATTTGTTGCATCTAAAAAAATTATGCAAAGTGAACTATCACAAAAACAAGATATACTGCAGAACACCCCATGAACTTCCACATTCTCCATCTTAGTCTTATGGTCACCATCACAGGAACTGGTAACCTCCTTGAAAGCAGATTCCAGGTCTTCTACCCTGTTTCAACCCCAGTAATATCCACCATAGTGCTCCATGTTAAACTCCAGAAGCATTTTGATATAATACAGATAATACACACACTTGGATTTTAAATCCTAACACCAGGGTTTCTCACCATCCAGCTGTGAGCAGAAAGCTTAATCCCTCTCTTGTCTTTGGTTTCCTCATTTATGGAATAGAGATGAAACCATCATCTTAATAAGATGAGACGAGACAGCACAAATAAAATCCCTACATGGTGTAGTTCACATCAGGGGCTCAGAGATATCAGTGCCATTCCACCATCCCCTCTGTCACTGCCCCTTTCATTTCATTTGTCTATTTTATCCTTACAATTGCCTCTATAGACACATTTATGGCATAAATCCTAATCTGTAGAAATTTAAACCATTAGTGAACTTGTGATGAAATGAAGACTCGAATCTGTGTTCCAGTTTCTACAATGATTTTCCCACATATCTCACTCAAAAATTAATCACTTCTTGCACAGTGTCAGAGTCTGTCAATTGAAGTCTATTCCTAAAATATTTACTTAGCTTAATATATGGGCACACATATTTCTTTTGTCCTTGGTATTTCTGGGCTTCTTTAATGATTGTGTCAATCAGAGCTTATTATGTGAATAGTTCAATACACTGTTTGAAATAACTATTCAAACCATTACATTGTTGTGAAGGAGTCACCAGCTGTAACATTACTAATGAATATTAATGCTCTTTTTTATTTGGCTGGCACTGAAATAACAGCAGTTGTCATGTAGCATCAACAATTTTAACTAGGGTACTCTAGAAAGTCATTTAAAATCTGAAATGCCCTCCAGATTACATTTTGTGGTCAACACACAGTCAGGAAGTCAGCTGTGACCACTATAGCTAACAGCAACACCACTGGAATAACCTCATGATAAAATGGGATTTAAAAACGACTCATTTCCCCCTTCTACTACTTCCATTTTTATACAAGGTAGATTAAATACCTTCTAATTTGCTCAGTTTGGATAAAGAGTTGTATAAGAACAACTTTTATTGCTTTTTAATCACATTGAATGAAAAGAATAGAATTGGACAGGAATGAAGAGAGCTGAAACAATAGCAGTATGTGAGCAGTGAGGCAGTTTTCTGCCTTTTGAGAAAAAATCTATTGTAAGAAGAATTTATGGCTGTTGGCTAGATCCACAAGAGTGACCTGATCCTTCAGATGTGACAATATATTTAAGAAAAAAGTCACCCTCACAAGACAAAATGGAACTGCTTTAGAAATATTTCAAAGCAAATTGTTAGTTTTACATGTCGATGCCATCAAAATTAATAGGGTGCTCCACACATCCTTCCACAACTCACCACTAATGCCTGGGTGAGTCACGTTCCTGCTCAGGGTTCTTCCTAGTTTATGCAACTGAAATTACTTTTTAAAAATATCAACATGAAAGTCTCCACTTACTAAGGCAGACAATGTGCATATTCTTACACACAGAGAAGTAAAACGTGCTGATAAATAGGTATTCTGTGTGATAATGACCCCTCTTGTGTATAATAATGTGTTTTTGTTAGCTGTTCAGTTGTGTCTGACTCCTTGCGACCCAGCCATGGATTGTAGGTTGTACACTGCCCACCCCCCTCCCTGGCCCCCCTCCGCAGGCTCCTCTGTCCAAGGCACTCTCCAGGCAAGAATACTGGAGTGGGTTGCCGGCAGGCTCCTCTGTCCATGGAATTCTCCAGGCAAGAATACTGGAGTGGCTTGCCATTGCCTTCTCTAGGGGATCTTCCCAACCCAGGGACTGAGTCCCAGTCTCCTGCATTGCAGGCAGATTCTTTACCATCTGAGCTCCCAGAGAAGCCCTATACTAAAAATATCAGTAACCAACATTCTTGAGTATTAATTAATTCTTTGCCAAGTCATTTTAAAATGCATCACATGCATTCTCATTTAATCTTCGGTCTAGCTCTATGGGATAGTTATTATCATAATCTCCATTTTATAGATGAGGAAACACAGGGTCACCTAGCAAACAAACAAGCTAGGATATGAATCTAGGCTGTCAGACTTCACAACCCACTCACTTAACCACTAAACTACTGACTCTCTATAGTATATCAATAGTATCTTCACCATTCCTTGTTTTAGACATGAAAGTATTTAGGTTTAACTGGTATATTTTTAACTGTTAATCCTTTTATTTCCTAAAACAGAAAGGAGGGCATAATTGGCCAAGAAGGATAGGATGCAGGATAAAGATCTGAGAACTTTCAAAAGGAGTTACGATCAAGGAGAAGAGCTCACGTGGCCTAACTGAAGGGGCTCTGCTTCCTCTTTCAACTGTTCTATTTAACATCAGTCTGGCTACTTCAGTCTTCCCAGTGGGGGGTGGGGGTGGTGTAGTGAGCTTGTACTGAGTCAACTGTTTCCTCTTAAGCAGATCACTCATGACTAGTGAAGAAATGAGTCCTTAACAACTTAAGATAAAAGTCCAACCAGAGTCCCAGGGAGTGATATCAACACTTATTGACAAGAAGTTTAACTGTAACAGATAGCCGTCTATCTCTGAAACACTATACTCATGGTACAAAGCAAACCAATCAAATATGAAAGAATTTTACAGAAAGCTAAGACAGTGTTGAGGTACAGACTAGAAGAAAGAATTACAAGTAAGCACACAAGCAAGAATTAACATGCATATGTTTTATTTAGATAATTAGTTCATTTAGCCAAGTGTATCTACTTTGTGAATGGGAAAAGACCTGAAATCTTTCAGGAAGATAAGATCTCCTTTATCCTTTTCTTAATTCTTTCAGCATCCTCAGCACATCAGAGGTCTGTGCCAGATAATCAGTTTTTGCACCTTTATAATCCAGGGAGTAAAATAAATGTGGTGTAACTAAGGAAATTCCCGGGGCTTGTGGTTAAGGGTCCACATATGGGAATAATTGGAGGCATATCTTCCTTATCCTGGCTGGCCTCCATTTTTTAATAAAACAGTCATTATCCAAAGACTTAAGCCTTGCTAAAGTAAGAATTTGTAATTTCTCTTTGTTTACTCTCTTTTGATAGTCAAAGAATGCACCTGGCAGTATTTTCACTAAATGGAGTGTAGGATGGCAGTTGTAAATTCTGAACTATTTGTTTCAAATCCCCAAGTATTTAAAAATCACCGTTTTTCTATGGCTTAACCACATTTTACAATCAACACTTTTACTGTTGCAAAGCCCTATTTCAAGTGTTTTGCAAACATTCCTTCCTTGATAATGTTTTTATAGGCAAGTGAAAGAGATGAGGCCAACTATTAGCAGATTGACTGAGTTCCTGGGTGATAAACTAAATCCATGGGTATTTTTTTTTTTCCCACAACAGTCACATGTAGGCAAAGGTCTAGAATCTGGTGACTCAAAGGTTGGCCAGGGATTTAATCAATGGTCTATTTTTATTAGGGCTTCCCCAGCGGCGCTAAGTGGTAAAGAATCTGCCTGCAAATACATGAGACCTAAGCGATGCGAATTTAATCCCTAGGTCGAGAAGATGCCCTGGAGAAGGGCATGCCAACCCACTCTAGTATTCTTGCCTGAAGAATCCCATGGACAGAGGGACCTGATGGGTACAATCCATAGGGTCACAAGGAGTCCGACGTGACTGAAGCGACTTAGCATGCACACACGCACTACTTTGATTAAGACTTTTTTTAAAAATTAATTTATTTATTTTAATTGGAGGCTAACTACAATATTGTAGTGGTTTTTGCCATACATTGACATGAATGATTAAGACGTTTGAACTTGGAGAGGTTGGAAGACTCACCAAAGCTCCTACAGCTATGGAGTAATAGGAGAGCGTGACAGTACAGCTGTCCTGAGCACATTCTATGAGCAGCAGACTCTAGTTTATACAAAACATGCAAAAATGCTTTCCAATGAAGTTTTTGAGGCAACATCAACAAAGTTATCTCACTGAGCTTTTGCAACACGCATGGGCTACAGGGCAGGGGTCCTGTTTGTTTTCTTCTGTATCTTACACCTAAAGGGCAGGGACCAAAAAGAAGAAAATAATTCAGGGTTCTATGGCAGCAGAGCAGGGCAGAGAGGGTGATGGCCGAGTATGGATGAAAGAAAATATTTGGAAAAAGCTCACGGCACAGAATAGGGCCCAGTACACTTGATGCCTAATAATTCTCACTTCCCTTCCTCCTTCATAAGAGAATACAGTAAGACCTACATGTGATTTTCTAGAAGTTAAGGACTTTAGAAATGGAGTTTGAAATGAAAGAAGCTGAAATGTGGTGCTCCCGAAAAATCCCTTTCTATTTCTGAGGGGAACTTCTCTCTCTCTTTCTTTAAATTTATTTTCCACTGCATCAGGTCTTCGTTGCTGTGCGTGGGCCTTCCCTAGTTGTGGCGACCGGGGGCTAATCTCTAGTTGCAGTAGACGGGCTTGTCATTGCGGTCACTCCCACCACCCCCACCCTATTGTGCAGCCTGGGCTCCAGAACATGCGGGATTCAGCAGCTGTGGCACATGGCTTGCTTAGTTGCTACTTCTGGCATATGGAATCTTCCCAGACTAGGGATGGGACTCATACTCCCTGCATTGGCAAGTTAGTTAGTTAAGTCGCTCAGTCGTGTCCAACTCTTTGCGACCCCATGGACTGTAGCCCACCAGGCTCCTCCGTCCATGGGATTCTCCAGGCAAGAGTACTGGAGTGGGTTGCCATTTCCTTCTCCAGGGGATCTTCCCAACCCAGGGATCAAACCCAGGGATCAAACCCAGGTCTCCGCATTAGAGGCAGACGCTTTAACCTCTGAGCCACCAGGCAAGCCCCTGCATTGGCAAACGGACTCTTAATTAATTATTGGGCCACTAGGGAAGTCTAGGAGGAGAATTTCTGTCTCTTGGATTTCAAATACACTCATCTTGGAAAAACAAAGATATATATCATCTTAAGACTGATGGAGCCAAGCAGTAAGAGCTGATAATCAGCAAACCTAGCAAAGTAGTTTATATACTGTTAGTTTGAGAAGCAGAAGGACTTAGATTCACAATTCAATACAGTACCATCTTCCAGACTTGACTAATCATTTCAAATTGTGCAATACATCTGCTGCTAATAACTCAGTAAACATTTTATAGATCGTAGGCATGATTTCATTGGTGATCCAAGTAACTGTGAAGTTTACAGAGTGTTGTTACTCCCGTATTATCAGAATAAAATCTCAGAGAGCTTACATGATTCATCCAGGTCATACCACCATTAAATTAGTAAAAATGAAATTGATTTCAGTTATTCCAATAACCCCCACCCATACTGTGCAACTTCTAAACCCCACAGAATTGGTGTGAAAGGTGTAGGCATACAAACACAAATGTACTCCTTTGTATCAGTCAACAAATGCACGTGAGATAATGACCAAAAAAATGATGTTTTCATATATAACCGGGTGAGTTTAAATAGCAATTCTACACTTCTCAGAGCTTAAACATGGCAAAAGAGCACAATATCCTAATGTGTGCATGCCTCTGAATGTGTTTGCCTGGCACCAGGGATAGAATTATTCTGATTGCCCCAGATAACCTGTCTACACCTTCCTGGTTCTTGATTTGAGTTCTCAGCAGAAGCAGCATTTGATCCCTTAGAATACAGCTGCTTCACTCTAAGCGAATGAATTTGGAGTGACTTCAGGGGTGGGTACAGATTCATTCATTCCCCAAACGGACTCAGAAAATAAATACCCTACCATATAGGAGAGAAGCTTGTAAATAGCTTTTGTTTTGCTTTTTGTTTAAGAGTCATGGAACACTGAGAATCTGATCAAATAGAGGACTCTTCTTCTAAAAGTATACGTCACACCAAACGCTGCAGAAAAGTTCTAAGAATGTCTAGACCTAGAAAGCCTACCCACAGACACCTCATTATTTGGAATAAGGACTTCTGCACACATGTGTGACCATATTTAATCAAGATACAATAAGTCTGTTCAGATGTTTAAGCAGAGCCAAACTAACCAAACAAATGAATCTAAAATTGGGTGTATCACTTCTACATAAAGAATCTCCTGCTCTACAGTTTTAAGAAAAGGAGTTTCATCAGAGAGCTAGTAGCAAGTAAGTTCTAGAGGGATGCCATGTCCTTTTGTCAAAGAGCAAGTACTGTGTAAAGTATCTTGAGAATTTC
This sequence comes from Oryx dammah, assembly GCF_014754425.2. Classification (NCBI taxonomy): domain Eukaryota; kingdom Metazoa; phylum Chordata; class Mammalia; order Artiodactyla; family Bovidae; genus Oryx; species Oryx dammah. Next base: position 7,298,853 of record NW_024070198.1, read on the forward strand.
ACTGAATCGGGAAATGGTCAAGAAGTCAACACAAACATGGCAACAATAGAAACAAGCAGAAATTTTTGGAGAAGCACAGGTGGAAAGAGTGGATATCAGCAGAGGGCTTCCGTCAGCCAAGACACACACCAGCCTCACAGGAAGGTTCTGCAGGAATCCATCCAATGGGCCGTGGAAAATCCCCAAGATGAGAAGGACCCAACAGACACCCACAGAAACCTCACCCCACCCCCCACCCTGAACTCCTCGATCGTGATCGGTGTTCACCAAGAGCAATTCAGCTATAAAATCACATTCAAAGATATCAAAAGTATAATTTACAAAAAACCTCGAATAGCCAAAGTAATCTTGAGAAAGAACTGGAGGAATCAACCTGCCTGACTTCAGGCTCTACTACAAAGCCACAATCATCAAGACGGTATGGTACTAGCACAAAGACAGAAATATAGATCAATGGAACAAAATAGAAAGCCCAGAGATAAACCCACACACCTATGAACACCTTATCTTTGACAAAGGAGGCAAGAATATACAATGCAGAAAAGAAAATCTCTTTAACAAGTGGTGCTGGGAAAACTGGTCAACCACTTGTAAAAGAATGAAATTAGAACACTTTCTAACACCATACACAAAAATAAACTCAAAATGGGTTAAAGATCTAAACGTAAGACCAGAAACTATAAAACTCCTAGAGGAGAACATAGGCAAAACACCCTCCGACATAAATCACAGCAGGATCCTCTATGACCCACCTCCCAGAATATTGGAAATAAAAGCAAAAATAAACAAATGGGATCTAATTAAAGTTAAAAGCTTCTGCACAACAAAGGAAACTATAAGCAAGGTGAAAAGACAGCCTTCAGAATGGGACAAAAAAGCAAATGAAGCAACTGACAAAGAACTAATCTCAAAAATATACAAGCAACTCCTGTAGCTCAATTTCAGAAAAATAAACAACCCAATCAAAAAATGGGTCAAAGAACTAAATAGACATTTCTCCAAAGAAGACATACAGATGGCTAACAAACACAGGAAAAGATGCTCAACATCACTCACTATCAGAGAAATGCAAATCAAGACCACAATCAGGTACCATTTCACACCAATCAGAATGGCTGTGATCCAAAAGTCTACAAGCAATAAATGCTGGAGAGGGTGTGGAGAAAAGGGAACCCTCCTACACTGTTGGTGGGAATGTAAACTAGTACAGCCACTATGGAGAACAGTGTGGAGATTCCTTAAAAAACTGGAAATAGAACTGCCTTATGACCCAGTAATCCCACTGCTGGGCATATACACTGAGGAAACCAGAATAGAAAGAGACACGTGTACCCCAATGTTCATCACAGCACTGTTTATAATAGCCAGGACATGGAAGCAACCTAGATGTCCATCAGCAGATGAATGGATAAGAAAGCTGTGGTACATATACACAATGGAGTATTACTCAGCCATTAAAAAGAATACATGTGAATCAGTTCTAATGAGGTGGATGAAACTGGAGCCGATTAAACAGAGTGAAGTAAGCCAGAAAGAAAAACACCAATACAGTATACTAACAGATATATATGGAATTTAGAAAGATGGTAACAATAGCCCTGTATGTGAGACAGCAAAAGAGACACAGATGTATAAAACAGTCTTTTGGACTCTGTGGGAGAGGGCAAGGGTGGGATGATTTGGGAGGATGGCATTGAAACATGTATAATATCATATGTGGAATGAATCGCCAGTTCAGGTTTGATACACGATACTGGATGCTTGGGGCTGGTGTACTGGGATGACCCAGAGGGATGGTAAAGGGAGGGAGGTGGGAGGGGGGTGCAGGATGGGGAACACGTGTATATCTGTGGCAGATTCATGTTAATGTATGGCAAAACCAATACAATATTGTAAAGTAATTAGCCTCCAATTAAAATAAATAAATTTATATTTAAAAAAACCAAAAATATAATTTATATGATGGTCTCCTTCACCCAACAAAACAATCTACCTGAAGGAAAGAGAAATCATTCCAGTCTACTCAGCTCCCTGAGCGTGTTATAACCTTTGGTTATGAGCAATAGAAACTTTAGCAAACTTTAACAAAATTTCATCTTAAACAGAAAGATAAAGGATTTTTTTTTCTTTTATGGAGGGATAGTGCATGACTGAGAATCACAGGGAGCAGCAGCATGACCATGTAAAGGTAGGAATCAGGGAGGCCCTCAGTACCGTCACATAAATTGGCGGATAGTAACTTGAAGGAAAAATGCAGCTCCAATTGTTTTCTGTCTTTGTGTCTCATTATATAAGATTCAAGTTGAGGAGCATGAGAATCACAACAAACTGGAAAATTCTGAAAGAGATGGGAATACCAGACCACCTGACCTGCCTCCTGAGAAACCTGTATGCAGGCCAGGAAGCAACAGTTAGACCTGGACATGGAACAACAGACTGGTTCCAAACAGGAAAAGGAGTACATCAAGGCTGTATATTGTCACCCTGCTTATTTAACTTATATGCAGAGTACATCATGAGAAACACTGGGCTGGATGAAGCACAAGCTGGAATCAAGACTGCCGGGAGAAATATCAGTAACTTCAGATATGCAGATGACCCCACCCTTATGGCAGAAAGTGAAGAGGAACTAAAAAGCCTCTTGATGAAAGTGATAGAGGAGAGTGAAAAAGTTGGCTTAAAACTCAACATTCAGAAAACAAAGATCATGGTATCCAGTTCCATCACTTCATGGCAAATAGATGGGGAATCAAAGGAAACAGTGAGAGACTTTATTTTTTTGAGTTCCAAAATCACTGCAGATGGTGACTGCAGCCATGAAATTAAAAGACGCTTACTCCTTGGAAGAAAAGTTATAACCAACCTAGACAGCATATTAAAAAGCAAAGATATTACTTTGCCAACAAAGCTCCATCTACTCAAGGCTATGGTTTTTCCAATGGTCACGTATGGATGTGAGAGTTGGATCACAAAGAAAGCTGAGCACCAAAGAACTGGTGCTTTCGAACTGTGGTGTTGGAGGAGACTCTTGAGAGTCCCTTGAACTGCAAGGAGATCCAACGAGTCTATCCTAAGGCAAAACCGTCCTGAATATTCGTTGGAAGGACTGATGCTAAAGCTGAAACTAATACTTTGGCCATCTGATGCGAAGAACAAACTCATTAGAAAAGACCCTGATGCTGGGAAAGATTGAAGGTGGGAGGAGAAGGGGATGACAGAAGATGTTAGGAATGTCTGGCACTAGAATCTAGTTTTTGCTATCTGAACCTAATTTGTGGATGCATCAACTGTATTTATTGAACAGGTCAAGACTTTCTACACACTGAATCTCAATTCATGTGATTCACAAATACAGCATATGATCAGGAAAAGACCACAGGCAGAAGGTTGGTTATAGAAGATTTTTAAACAGTAAGTTAGTTGTTCTGTGGTTCCTTTTCCTGGAACTATCGTTGAACTGCCAAGGTCAAGCAGAACTATTATTCAGGAAGGATAGCCAGAAATATGAACCTTCCTTCAAATCCTGTTACTAGAAATGCAGACATGTTTAACTTTTGACATGAAATGGGAAAAAAAAAATTAATACTGAAAAAAAAAAAAGACACAAAATTTGAATACATATAGTCTCTAAGCGGCAATACAACAATATAAAATCTGGCATTAATAACAAAAGTAATAAATGCTAAATCAGATGAAAGCTACTAAATAATCATTTGCACAATGATCTCTCTAAGGGGAGATATAATTAGAAGGTGAGAGAGATATTCCTTGTGTTCTTAATGATTCATACTACCTAAAACTTTGGGGGAAATTACTTATTTTGTATCAGTGAGCTCACTTTCCTGCCCATTTTCACACTTGAACATTGGAGATTGTGGACCAGTGAATTTGGCTCCTATGGTTAAGTGAGAAAATTAGGTGAAACTGCATAGTTATTATTCAACTAGATAATTTAAAGCTCAAGTATAATACACAAGTATCTTTCCATTTCTGGGTGCCTTTCATCTAAATCCTTCTAATGCTTATTTTCTATCTTAAGTTTTGATTACAGTACTAGAAGGCATTGAAACTGCCTTCCAGTTAATTCTCACAGATCCTAAGAGAAAGCCAAATCCTGGCTATACTCGCAGTTCTCTTTCATATCATAAAATTCTTCTTTATCCATAGGCTTTGTTCCAGCTGACTCTGTCATCCAGGAAACAGACTGGACAGAGAATAGGTACCTGACTAAGACCTGTCTGTGGTCTGGTTGTTAGTTTATAATGCAGGTTGACCTCAAGAGCATTTGCCAAACCAATCAAATGTTCTTGGACTTTGAGTAAGAGACAAAGTCAACAGATGGCAAAGTGGCACTGAAGAGTTTATGAGCACACTTGTGTGTACACACTCACACATACCCGTGACAGTAGATATCAAGATGTAATAAAAGCTGTGGGACAGAGACAAGGAATAAAAAAAACAAAAGGTTAATAAGGTGACGGTGAAAACAGTGAGGGTCTGCTTTTGAGAGGGTTAATGTGCCCAACAGATTGGTAGAGCATGAATATTTTCTTTGAGGCATTCATTCTTGCTCTTCAGGAGTCAGGCTAACTGGTTACAGCTACAATTCTAAACAGTATTTCAATTTTCAGAAGCCTGAGTGAAATGGAAAATAGGACCATTTCCTACCTTGCTGACTTCATCAGGTAACATCCCTTTTGAAGTTCTTCCTTAGTGATCAAGCATATTATAACACAAAGAAATCTCTGCAAACAGTATAAGGGGCATGTTGGGGAGAGGTAAACTACACGGCAACACCGAGCAACAGGCAAACACAGAGGAGAAAGGAAAATGAATACAAATTATTGCAAAGAGCACCCATTCCTGAACACTTAATTTCAGTTAAAGTACACAAGTATAAGACTAAAGAGTTTTACTCGGTCATGTTTTCTAATAACTTGAGATGAGATTTAAAAAAGATGTTGTTGTACTCAATATATGACATATCTTTCTCAGAACTTTGATGGATAATGAAGTCCAGGCTCTTTATCAAAGGGAAATTAATACAGAAATGCATTATATCTGGGAAAAAGAGAAATTTAGGCTCTAGGATATATTGAATGTGGTAAACAATTCTGATAGTATATATCCAATGGTGCACTGTTTCTATACAAAATGGTAAAACCACAAGAAACAAAAAATTATAAGCCCTATTAAGAAAAGTGGGAAGTATTACAGCAACAAAAGGCTGAGATGGTAGTTCAGAAAACCTTGTTTCTTGCATATATATTTAGGCTTTCATTTTTCCACTTTCTATCATTTGAAAACAGAGATATCTTTTCCAAAGTTGCCAGACCTAAAATGTTAACGTTTCACAGGCATAGACTTTGTCCTGTGATAAAAATAGTTAAAATTTACTACTTATTTGACGTCATGGACTACACTTAAGATTTGTTATTTATTATTTTGTTTAATCCTTAGAGTATACTATGATGTAATAAAAGTGTCTCCATTTTATGGATGAGGAAACTGAGGCCCAGAGAGGTCAAGCATCTTGTCTAGGCTATCATACCTTATAACTGCACAGCAAGAATTCAAATTCAGGCTGTCCTACGCCAAAGCCAAGGCTGTATTTCAGGGACAGGCTCTGTTACCTTCAACTTCCAGGTGGCACAGTGGTAAAAAAAAAAAAAAAAAAATTGTTGGTCACTGTAGGAGCCATCGGCGTGATCCCTGAGTCAGGAAGATCCTCTGGAGGAGGAAATACCTTGCTCCAGCGTCCTGCCTGGAAAATCCCACGGACAGAGAAGCCTGGTGGGCTACAGTCCAAGTATTGAAAAGAGGCGGACACAACTGAGCGACTGGGCACGCACCATCCCCTTCAGAGTATCAGTATATGGAGGTGCAGCCTGGATATCACAGAAAAGGATCTGATCAAGGGAGCACAGAGGCTTGAAACCCATTGCTCTTCAAACCACATGCCCTGAAACAGGGCTGCATTACCCTGAAAGAGTGGAGCTTTTTCTTTTCATAAATATTCACTGGTTGTCACGCCCAGAAGATGCCTTCTATCCCACCCACCCTGAGACAACTCCATGCCACTGGCAGCTGCCAGGCTCTTCTATTTAGAGGGTGGCCAAGTGCCTCTGACCACTGCACTAATCGGTTCCTTGCTCAGAGCTTTTGCCCCTATTCCCAAAGGAACACAGAAAAGTACCCCGAACTTAATGCCTCTTTAGTTTGTTATACATGCAATAAAGCTCCCTGACCTGAAAAAAAAATTAAAACTGTTGTTTCAATATTGTAAGCTAACTTGCTGATCATTTTACCTTTTAAAAGTCAGAGCTCAGTGGAATAGAGTGGTGGCTGGCTTTCTCTTACAAGTCAGGCAAATCCTTTAGAGGCAAGAAGCCTAGTTTCTCCTGTATATGTGCTGATTTTTATTATTATTATTATTAACATAATCAAGATAAACAGATTTAGGGAATGATAGCTAAAGAAGCACAGGAGGACAACATGGAGAAAGATTACAAGGTAGAAGAACCCAGACAAACAGCTTTAGGAAAATAAAGACCTGATTCAACCTCAGTACATTTGTATTCGGTGCTGCCACTTCCTTAATGAAAGTGAAAGTGAAAGTCACTCAGTCATGTAAGACTCTTTGAGACTCCACAGGCTGCATGCAGCCCGCCAGGCTCTTGTCCATGGGATTCTCCAGGCAAGAACACTGGAGTGGGTTGCTACGCCCTTCTCCAGAGGATCTTCCAGACCCAGGGAAAGACCCCAGAACTCCCTCACTGCCGGCAGATTACTGTCTGAGCCATGATAACTGAACAAAGAACTTCTAGGGACGAAACCTACTAGCTATCACTTTACCTACATAATATATATGTTCTTTAACCAGGGCCTACAGGACATTATTAACTATCAGGAGAGTGAAAGTGTTAGTTGCTTAGTTATGTCAGACTCTCTGCAACCCCATGGACTGTAGGTAGCCCACCAGGCTCCTCTTGTTTATGGGATTCTCTAAGCAAGAATCCTGGAGAGGGCGCCTTTCCCTTCTCCAGGGGATCTTCCCGACCCAGGGATCAAACCCAGGCTCTCTGCATTGCAGGCAGATTCTTAACCATCTGGGCCACCAGGGAAGCCTTAAAGTACAACGTAGATGGTACAGCTATGGTAAAATTTTGGCCGATAGTGCCATCTTGTAAAACTTCCAGAGCAATAAACCTATTCTTTTGCTAAACATAAGCACAGCTAGATTATTCCACTCAAAATTAAATCTTATTTTTAAAATAACTACTCCATGCTGTGCTCCTGTAGTTATTTCTAGAAGTCAAAACTAAGTATTTGTTATTTTCTCAAATTCTACAAACTAGGGCATGATTGAAGTTACTAGGCAACTAGGACTTTGAGTTCATTAAAATCAGGAACTGTCTTAATCATCTACATATCCTTTGTTCCCCGTACACTGTTTAGCACCTAATATACTGCTATTAGTATTTATTAGACTGAATAGAACTGTCTCAAGGACAAAAACCTCTCAGCTTCCCATTGATTAAAACAAGTCCTTTAAGTCCAAAAATGACTTAGGCAATGCAGTCCAGAACCAGATTCAAGAGGTAAGAAGAACAAGTTGCTATCTGTCAATCTGCAAGAAGCTTCTCAGAAAGAATCCTCTGTCCAAAGTATCCAGATGCAACCAGGCCTACTGTCTGTGGATCATCATTTTTTCCTATAATATTCTTCTAAATGTTATTGAAAGACCTCACATGAAGCCATGGATTGCCAAATCCAAGTTGATTAGATCACTTCTCTAAACTGAAAGCTCCAGAAGAGCTGGATTCTATCCCACACAAAATCAGTATTTCTGTAGAGAATGAGCATCACCAGAGAGCAGAAACTTTACAAGACCCCTTCCTGGCCTCGAGCACATCCTGTTACCACTGCTCTTCTCTACCAGAAACATCAACCCCAGGAAGCACATCTCGATTGACACCCACCTTGTATCAATAATTATCATTCTTTGGGAAGTCTCTCATTATTAATTATCATGGCACCATGCTATTCCAACAGCATCACACATCTTAGTTGTCATTTTACATTAAACAGACTGATTTTTTTCATTATCCTCTCTCTCACTTGTCTAAAAACTGCAAAAGGGCAATTTTTTTTTTCACCACTGTGACGTCGACATCTCAAGCAGTACCTGAAAGAATATAGGTACTCAATATTTATTAAATGATTGAATGGATGACTTATTGGGAAAGCATCGGGAAACCAAAAGGTTTTGCTTAACCATTAAGGCAGAAAATCTAACATTATTTTTTAGAGTCAACTAAAGATGTAAAGTAAGAATTAGTTATAAATCTAAGAAAAGTCTGATGATGAAAGTAAAACTCTTTATTTTACCAGTGATGAAACTAAAGCTCAGATGTCGGGAAAGACTGAGGGCAGGAGGAGAAGAGGGCAACAGAGGATGAGATGGTTGGATGACATCATCGACTCAGTACACACGAGTCTGAGCAAGCTCCAGGAGATGGTTAAAGACAGGGAAGCCTAGTGTCTACAACTCAATTACACACAATCCCAAAGTGGCTCTGACTTAGTTTGTAAGATTTGCCTCTCATTGTGCAAATGAAACACCTAGAAAATAAAATGAACCTCTCCCCGCCACAGATTAGACACCTCGATTTAGAGAATCATGATACGAAATTCTAACAGGGCAGAGTGCACTCGCATAAAATGACGTTATCAGTCCTAAATAAAGAACATCACTCTCTTCATTCTTAAACGTTCTATCAGTGTACCTCATGTATCAAACAAATAAATGAACAATCAGAATCTAATGTCCCTGAACTTTCTGGAAATTCTTATGTGTGTGGGCTCAGCTGCCCCATCGTGTCTGAGTCTTGGCAACCCATGGACTGTAGCCCACCAGGCTCCCCTCTCCATGGGATTTTCCCAGGCAAGAATATTGGAATGGGCTGCCACTCCCTAGTCCAGGGGATCTTCTCGACGCAGGGGTTGAACCCCCATCTCCTGCACTGGCAGGCAGATTCTTTACCACTGAGCAACCTAGGATACTCTCATAGTAGACATTTATAAACGCTGCTGAAAATAATAAACCTAAAGGACTTCATACCTAATTTGGAAATGTAGTAAATCAAGGCTTAATTTACACATGATAGCTTAAAACCTGGTGCTCTATTAATTTATTTTTCAAATACAATCAAAGTGGCCATATAAAATCTAAATTGGCTAGATAAAACAACTATCCTGAATCACACCTGTATCACTTTTCAGATAAAACTATAACTTTCCTTCCATATTTCATGTTGGCTGAAGTATGCTGTCTTAATCCAACTAAATATATATTTACTATCTTACTGAGGAAAAGTTTACATCATTGCCAAAGCCTTGATTAATGTTTTAAATGTTTTTCTATTAAAAGACTAAACTGACAGAATCGATACTTGGCACTTTATATCTTAGTCCATGTGATAACCCTATTGGGAATGGAGATAACAGCAAGGCATAAATTAGTCTTTTTTCAATTTTGAAATAGCATTTGGATTCCACTCCCTGACTACTTTTTTAAACCTGGTGAAAGCACCGTTCCTTGGAGTTATTGCCCTATATAGAAAGATATCTTTCCTCATGAATTGATCCAAATCTCAAATAAGGCTGTAAAAGAAAATCATCCTAGAATCAGTGTTCAAGTTCAAAGCCACTATAAAAGAGTTAGATACAACATGTTTACATCTTATGGACTTGAACAGTTGATTTCAATTTGGTAAAATAACCTAAAGAAAACAATTTGCTCCCTCAAAATCTTAAGCTACACTCATGAAATAGCCTTATTTTCAGCCAAAATAGGTAATACATTTTTATCAAGTGGCCTAGGGTTAACATGTGTCATATTGCTCAATGTTTCAAAACTAATGGGAAACCATCATCCATCAAATCTTTCATATAAAGGGTTACTTACAAATAGCATAACAGAAGAAAAACTACAAAGCTGAAATCAGCACTTTCTAAGTTACAAACATCCTTAATAGAAAAATATTGAAGTTGTACATTGTTTTGAAATCTACTGAAAATGCCCTGGTTTTAGACTTGAAAAAAATCAAACACATTAGATAAGGACTGAATCAAGGTACATGGTTCAAATGCAAGTTCTTAGTCCAGTGAATTTGTAAGCTATAGTCGATAATCTCCCTTTTATTTTTCATGGCCTAGCAGTATGTAACCACCTCCCTTTGTTCTGGGCTGTTAATTATAGTTCTCTCCACTCCTCCCATTCTCACCAGAGCAGTGAGAGGCAGTCTTACTTCATATCTACAGTAAGTTTTTCCCTAAAATTCCTCTGTTGTCATTGATACTACTTCTGGGTTTCTGTGCTAAAAGGCAATTTTATCAATAGTGAACAGATTCTGACTACATTCACTTGATTATTAAAATATGAGCTTGTGTTATTTTCCCTTTGCATAATCAACGTTTTTAAAAGACGCTGTGCAGAAAAACATATCGAGGGGAAACAAAGCAATGGGTTTGAAGTAACTCTAATTTTCTCTACTTTTCCAAGACTAAGTCAAAGCAACAGTAAAAGAAAGGCCATTTTAAACTCTGAAGAAATCTACAATATGGACTGGTGTTCATTTCATCAAGGTTACTTCAAAGTTGGTTGCACATGTCTAAGAATCAGGCCTTGTACTTATGGGTTGGCTTTCTAGAGGTTTATTTCAAAATACCTGGAAACAGTCCACAGGTTTCCAGCAATGAGCCATTCATTTACCTGTTTATTGAGCAAATGATGATATGTTTTCCAACAGATTTTGAAGTCTGGTGGGTAAGACAGATAGGGCATGAATAACAAATGACTGCCCGCCATGGTCTTAAGGCAGAGTTAAAATTCCAATTTTGAATTTTGTGGCTTTGATAGATGCCTCTTAAATCTTGCTCAGGCAGCTTAGCTTATAATAGTGAAACATACCAGAGTCAAAAGCAAGAAAACAAGGAGAATTTTGTTTGTTTTTTTTTAGTCGTCAACTTTAAATCTTCTCCAGAATCAAAAATTATATACCATGCAAATGAAAACAGAGAGTTATTTCAGGGGGGTGGGGGATCATTTACTTTAATATCTAGAGGGTCTCCTTTATTTTCTGTGCCTATTGCCTATGGCAGTTGAAAGCAGTAACTTCTCTTTTTTTAATCTTTGAAACATTAGCTGTTGCCTGATCAAAGTTATTTTGCCTGCCTTGTTATCATTATTTCATCTTTATAGAATGGAGTAGTAACAGTAAAAAGAAATAGGATTTTAACTAATCTCATCCTACTGAATTCCCCTGGGTTCTTTTGACATCAACATCAATTGAGTTCTTTTGTATAAGTAAAATTCTATTCTTTAAAAGCAGCTTTGGATTGGAAGAAATGGGCCCAGGGCCCAGAATGAAAATTAGAGGACAAAGTTTTGGAGTGAAGGGTATGAGTGGTTAAGAATGATTAAAAGTCTGAGGACAAAGAGGGATTGAGTGGGTGAGGAAGAGTGCATATCAAGTCAGGGGGAACATTTCAAAGTTAGGGTACCTGATAAGATTGCTAATGCTAGCATGTTACAAAGTGGAAATATTAATGTTAGTTACAATGTTATAAATGTTAATGTTAGAAAATATAAAAATAACTATTGAATATTTATAATTCAAACAAGCATGTTAAGTTTGGTTTATGGGGAGTCACACAATCTAATTTAACAGAAGGCACATCCAGGGACCTGCAGGCAAAGAAGTGGTTTAATAATGCCATTATTTATCAATTATAAGTATTTTTGACCAACCAACTCTTATGGCTTACTTTTTTGCATAATAAATGTTCAATGAAGTAATTTTAAAGTCAATTAAAAATACAGTTCAGTACTGCTCAAGAACAATTATACTATAAACTTTATCCATTAAGTTAATATTAGAGCATCAAAACAATCAGACAAAAGCCATAAACTTATAGAAAGTCTGTACAACAATACTGAACTAATGGTGATCACCAATAAAATCCAGGAGCAGCTGAAACTGGACACGCTAAGAATAAAACTCAGTTTTCCTTTACCAAATTTCACTAAATTTCCTACAATTTTCAGTGGAACTACCACAATTTCAAATGAAAAATCTTAATTCCCTTAGAGCAGAACAAATTGAGTAATATTATGTTTGTGTTCATTCCATCAATAGCGAGAAATATTCAGCTAACAGCTAAACTTTATTCTGAAGTGAAAGAAATGGAAAAAAATGTCATTGTACACAATGCACCGTTTTGTCACATATTATTACAGTAATGGTGATCACTTATTCTATGAAGCTGTAAAAATGTAATTACAAATGATTAATCCACTAGTTATATCTAAAAATTGTCACTTTAAACATGGACAATATCTTTAAATCTGAAATTGGTGGAATCCCAGGTTTGATAAAGTCATTTTTTTTTCCCCTTTGTGTGTGTGTATGTGTGTCTGAAAAATAAGAAAAAATTGCTAATCCTATTTGGAATAAAATTTAAAAAACAGCAATCAGATGACTTGTCTAAATATTCAAGATAGTGATAATAGGAATAAAATTACATATAGGACTATAATTAAGAATCAAGTTGTGTTCTAATAGATCAACATGATTTAAGTCATCTACTGGGAGATAAATGGAACTGGGTAACATTTTTAGAGGGAAAACGAAGAGATATTAGCCGGCCTAAGGTAAATAGCCTTTTCTAAAAACTTCAGTTTCAGTTCAGTTGCTCAATCAGGTCTAACTCTTTGTGACCCCATGGACTGCAGTACGCCAGGCTTCCCTGTCCATTACCAACTCCCAGAGCCTACTCCAACTCATGTCCATCGTGTCAGTGACGCATCCAACCATCTCATCCTCTGTCATCCCCTTCTCCTCCTGCTTTCAATCTTTCCCAGCATCAGGGTCTTTTCAAATGAGTCAGTTCTTCACATCAGGTAGCCAAAGTATTGAAGTTTCAGCTTCAGCATCAGTCCTTCCAATGAATATTCAGGACTGATTTCCTTTAGAATGGACTGGTTGCATATCCTTGCAGTCCAAGGGACTCTCAAGAATCTTCTCCAACACCACACTTCAAAAGCATCAGTTTTTGGTGCTCAGCTTTGTTTATAGTCCATCTCTTACATTCATACATGGCTACTGGATAAACCACAGTTTTGACTAGATGGACCTTTGTTGGCAAAGTAACGTCTCTGCTTTCTGATATGCTGTCTAGCTTGGTCGTAGCTTTTCTTCCAAGGAGTAAGCGTCTTTTAATTTCATGGCTACAGTCACCATCTGCAGTGATTTTGGAGCTCAAAAAAATAAAGTCTCTCACTGTTTTCTTTGATTCCCCATCTATTTGCCATGAAGTGATGGGACCAGATGGCATGATCTTAGTTTTCTGAATGTTGACTTTTAAGCCAACTTTCTCACTCTCCTCTTTCACATTCATCAGTTCAGTTCAGTTCAGTTCAGTTGCTCAGTCATGTCCGACTCTTTGCAACCCCATAAATTGCAGCACGCCAGGCCTCCCTATCCATCACCAACTCCCGGAGTTCACTCAAACTCATGTCCATCAAGTTGGTGATGTCATCCAGCCATCTCATCCTGTGTCATCCCCTTCTCCTCCTGCCTCCAGTCCCTCCCAGCATCAGAGTCATTTCCAATGAATCAACTCTTCGCATGAGGTGGCCAAAGTACTGGAGTTTCAGCTTTAGCATCAGTCCTTCCAAAGAACACCCAGGACTGATCTCCTTGAGAATGGACTGGTTGGATCTCTTTGCAGTCCAAGAGACTCTCAAGAGTCTCCTCCAACACCACAGTTCAAAAGCATCAATTCTTTGGCGCTCGGCTTTCCTGACAGTCCAACTTTCACATCCATACATGACTACAGGAAAAACCATAGCCTTGACTAGACGGACCTTTGTTGGCAAAGTAATGTCTCTGCTTTTGAATATGCTATCTAGGTTGGTCATAACTTTCCTTCACTTTCATCAAGAGGCTCTTTAATTCTTCTTCACTAAAAAACCTAGTCGATCACTTTTAAATGTACAATTCAATGGCCTTAAGTACATTCATGATGTTTTACATCACTACCACTATCTATTTCTAGAATGTCTTCATCATCTCAAACAGAAACTTTGTATCCATTAAACAATTAAACTCCCCATTACTTCCCTCCTCTGGTCAACACTATTCTATTTTCCATCTTAATGAATGTGCCTATTCTAGGTACCTCATATAATGTGGAATGTTTTCAAGATTTATCCATGTTATGTATCATGTATCTAAATTCAGAGGAGCAGATTTAAGGTAAACAAAAGGCCAGAATGAAGTCTTCTTTTACTAGGCAAAATTTAACATGGAGAACATTATCCCAAAGTGATGCTATAGCCAGAAAATCCGACAGACTAAATGTAGATATTTTCTAGGAAAAAGTAAAGAGATAACAGGTGAATAATAGACTCTTTTTTAATTACTGGTCCAAGGAAATCTACATAATAATCAATTTAACACATTCCCTGTATTCCAAGGCAATTAAAACTCTAATAAGCATTTATCTGCTTGGTATACAATCTAACACTTGTCATTCACAAAATAATCACAGCACATTCATTCATTTTCATTCAATGTTGATTTAAGTTTTATGCTACCCTAAATTGCTCTAAAGCACACATCTGATCATATAGGTTTTATTTAACTTCTTATAAGTTCAAGTATCTCTTGAGGAAAACATTTATTATATCAATAGTGTTTTAAGTATATTAAGGCTTCAGGCTCTTTAACCCATTAACTTTTTTTCTCTTTTATTTAGCCAGTTAAAATCAAATGGGAAATACAAAAATATGGAATTAAATTAGTATCAAAAAAAGACTATATTTACATAGCACAAGGGGAAATTTAAAAGTGGCCCCTTAATCGTTTACTTGATCAGCTCAAAATATTAGAAAAGTTCATTTGGACTCTTAATTATCAGATTTTCCACTGATGGTTTTCTAGATCAATTGCAAATGACCATTCAAAGTTATGTGTTGAACTAGAGCATCAACGCTGGCTTTTCAAACTGGAATATTTTGCTGTATTGATATGATTAGTATTTATTCTAAGAAATAGGAAAAATTAAAACTCTAAAGATATTCTAAAAGTTAACATCTATTTCTCTAAATATAAAGACTTCTAGATGAAGAATTTTATTCAACTTGTTCCACTGATTTCATCAATCCATACTCAAGATTTCTTGGAACTAATATTCATATGATAGAAATATTAAAATGAATAAAGTCTCCCTGCTTCCATTTTTAAGCATGCTCACATCATGACTGAGCAAAATGAGGCTAAGAGATTAAATTGACCTCTTTTAGACGAGAGAAGAGCATAAGCATGTGTGAAATTGAAATTCTGTTAAGGACCTGTAGAGTGTTTAGTATCATGAAATGGTGGTTCTTTCCCCAGGAAAATTTTTTGCTTTTACTCCGTGTTCATGAGGAAGGGACAGGTATTTAGAAGAGAAAAGGAAATAAAATAGGATGATTTCTCTCTGAAGTTGAGATCACACAACCTAAGAGTAACGAAACATTAGTTACAGTCCATTCTGTGTGATTTTATAGGACTATGAGTGCTTTCTTTTTTTTTTCTTTCACCAATATATGAGTGCTTTCAAACTTTACAGTCAAGCTATTATGCCTTTTACCTAATTCCAGCTGAATTATTTCTTCATTCATGATATAAAAAATATCGCTAATTTATTTAAAAAAATATAATATAGCCTGAGCTATACTTCATCTTTTTCAATAACTTGGAGGCAGCTGGACATAGCACTAAGGATATGAAGATCCAGGTCGTAGTACAGTAATGTTCAGAATCATTTAAAAAGGTTGGAATAAGTCATTGACTTTCTCTAGCTGTTTCCTCATCAGTAAATGGGATTGATGACCGTTACAGTTTCTTTAATTTTTATAATTCCACTTTTTTAATCCTGGGAAATATTACAGTTTTGCCAGCATTCATTCATTTTAACCCATGCTTCTTAAATTTCCCAACTTTAGCATCTTTCCCACCAAAGTATTTAATAGCAAAGGACAAGGAATTCTATCCCTGGGAGTACTGAGTTCTCACAGCATATCTCAAAGTGACTAGGACATTTTCTGAAGTTCATCACTTTATTTTAAAATTTGTATTTTAAAAAAAATAAAAAAATAAAATAAAATAAAATTTGTATTTTTATATTCTACTAACACGATATCTACATGCAATATAAAAATAATCTCTCCTAAATCATCAACTAAATCAATGATGCAAGGAATTAACCAGACCTATCCTGTAACTTCACGACTGTCTTACATATTCTCATCTTTGAAACCACTTAGAAGGATTCCCAAGAACTTCCCTGGTGGCCCAGATGGTAAAGCGTCTGCCTACAACGCGGGAGACCCAGGTTCGATCCCTGGGTAGGGAAGATCTCCTGGAGAAGGAAGTGGCAACCCACTCCAGTACTCTTGCCTGGAAAATGCCATGGACGGAGGAGCCTGATAGGCTACAGTCCATGGGGTCGCAAAGAGTCGGACACGACTGAGCGACTTCAATTATGTCATGTCAGAAGGATTCCCAAGGTGCCATATCATCAGGCTATGTTTTCTGAGGATCAGTTTAATACCTGCCTCAGAGCTGACTGTAGCTGAGAAGTTGTGTATTTTAATGAACAGGGCATATGTGTCAGAATCAGAGCATTTGAGTTCAAATTCTGGATCCAACACTGATGGTGAGTGAAGTGAATTAATATCTCTATGTTTCAGTCTCTTCATCTTTTCCTATCTCTTAGATTGTTATACTTCATGAGTTAATACTTGGGATATTTCTTACAACAGTTCCTGGAACATAGAGAACATTATATATCCATAAACCATTGTTATCCTTTTATAGTTTACTTATTTTTGGCTGTGCTGGGTCTTCCTTACTTGGCGTAGGCTTTCTCTAGCTGTAGAGAGCGGGGGCTACTCTTTGCAGTGGTGATTGAGCTTCTCACTGAGGTGGCATCTCTCGTTGCAGCACGCGGGCTCAGCAGTTTGATCCCTAGTCCCGAGAGTGTGGGGGCTTTGGTCATTGTAGCCCACAGCTTAGTTGCTCCCTGGCATGTGGAATCCTCCCAGACCAGGGATTGAACCCATGTCCCCTGCATCGGCAGGCAGATTCTTAGCCACTGTGCCACCAGGGAAGTCCCATCCACGGTGCCACTGTTGTTTTTAGATTTCTTTTTTTTTAATTTAAACTTTCTAGATCTAAGATGCTTAGAATATCTCAATTTGGTTTCTAAACCATATCAGAAATCATTCAATATTAATTTCTATTCAATTCCTCATCCTGATTTGCTCAAATATGAACGAGCTACTTTCTGCTTCCAAGATGATCACTTTATTAATTTTTTTATGTTGGAAACAGAAAATTATAAGAAATTTCCCACATACTAACTCATATATACAATACAGCTATTTTTTCTTCCATGAAATAATAATATATATCATGGACTAGTTATCAAACAGGGCATTATTTCTGATTTTAAGATAATTTTTATTTTTTGTTTTGGTGTGGGGGCTTCAGGAGTTGTGGCCCACAGGCCTAGTTGCTCCACGGCATGTGGAGCATATTCTTTGTTGTTGTTGTTGCTTTTTGTTTTTATTTTTATTTTTTGTTACAGAAAACTCTAAAAATAGGGAAATAATGTAAAGGCAAATAATTTAATTACCAACAATTTCATCCATAATTAATATTTTGGTGAATTTCCTTTAAGTTATGCCACATTTTTTTTCCATTTTTATCTACTTGTATATGTTTTAGTATTCAGCTTTTTTCTCAATGCCAACATCTTGTAGGTTATTAAATATGTATATTTACTATACAAAAATAAATCTTTAAAGTTTATTTCAATATATTTTATATATATGATATGCCTATATTTAATACATAAAATATTTGAATAACTGCCAGACACTGTCTTTGTTTCATATTGGTTTTCCACTTTAAATATTTCTGAAAATCATCTATATATATTTATTCATATAATGTATCATCTATACATATTTATTTGTTGCACCTCAGATTACTTCCAGACTAGGTTCCTAAAAGTTGAGCCCCTGTTTCAGATGGTATACTTTTATGCTTCTACTTAGTTACACACAGCTCAACTGCCTTCCTGAAAAGAAGAGCATGTTAGTTTTTATTTCCACCAATAATATATTGTGTGAGGTGTTTCTTGGACTTTGCACAATACTGTCATGAAAACTTTATAGATCATTCTTAGAATGATCTATAAAAAATGGGCAGTGCTTTCCTTGACTTCTTTTGGACTGTTCTGAAGCTTGAACAGTCTCAGCTTATTAGAAGGGACAGGGTAGTTAGCTTTTTTATTCTTCAAATTCTTCATTTGTATGAAAAATACACTAGTATAAAAAATTGTAATATTTCATAAAGGTGCTTTGAGGATTGAATAACAAAGTACTAAGCACAGTACCTGACACAGAGGAGTACTCAGTATATACTGGGGACACTGAGTGATTATTGAATCTTGCCTGAAACCTTATCTTAATTTGGTAGTATATTCCTTAATGGCTCAGCTGGTAAAGAATCCGCTGGCAATGCAAGAGACCTGGGTTTGATCCCTAAGTTGGGAAGATCCCCTGGAGAAGGGAACCCACTCCAGTATTCTGGCCTGGACAATTCCATGGACTATTCACGGGGTTGCAAAGAGTTGGGCATGACTTAGTGACTTACACTTTCATGTAAGCTGCAAAACAGGTAACTTTCACTTAGGTTAGTTCATTAGAGTACACACCAAATATATATCAGTACATGTAGTAAATCACTCACCTATTGTGCAAGAACCACAAACGTAGAACCGCTGGGAGAGTTGCTAAATAAGTCCTATTTGTTTTTATTTTCGAATCAAAGAAATAATAAAATTATTGTTTATATCTTGAAGACAATCCTCTATTATAAACGTTAACTTTGTTCAAATGAGTCAGGTGGTAAAGTGAATTTTGTCTCAAGGTCAGAGGAAACAGTCTGATGTAATCTTGTCTAGAAACCATGGCAGCAGCCTAACCAATTGTTTCATCTCATGCAGAAACGACACTGACCACTTGTGCAGGAGGAACTCTGACACTTTGATTACTCTTGGAAGGAAAAGTTCCAGTGACCGTCACTAAAAGCAGGGCCAGTCTTCGGAGGGGTAGTGATGATTAATGAGCCCATATTCAACTGAATGATAGTAAGTGGCACTAGAATTTCCCTTAATCATGTGAAAATGACTTAAGTTTCCATTGAATATTTTTCAAATCCTTACTCATTACAACTCTTCAGCTTGTAACTGCCTTGTTACTTTTCACCTGACTTATTGCAACAGCCTTTTAAGCATTATCCAATTTTATTCCTGACCCTCCATCCATCCTATTCCTGCAGCCATCATCAAATGTGCACTAATTTATTCTCCACAGTGCTTCCAGATAGCTCTTTTGATAAAAGTCAAGTTCGATAAATGGCATTTCCCTGTTTAAAACTCCATTGGCTTTAAGAGAAAAAGAAATCTTTAACTCCTACTAGCATGTTAGTTTTTTTTTTTTTTTAAGTTTAGTGGGATCAAGAACCTGGAAGGCTGATTACATCAGTTCCTATCAGGAGATCTGGAGTGGGGACTGAGAATGTGCTTTTCTAATAAACTTCCAAGAGATAGTGATCCTGCTAGCTGTGGAAACACTTTGATAACCAGTGATGCAGAAAGTCATGCCTGCCCACCGTGCCTCATTGCTCGACATGGTGCCCTTCACACCCTCAACTGTTACAGTTCCTAACCCTCAGCATGTCCTTTCTGGTCTGTGTGCCTCTGTCCACACAATTTCTT
The DNA here is from genome assembly GCF_014754425.2 of Oryx dammah. NCBI lineage: Eukaryota > Metazoa > Chordata > Mammalia > Artiodactyla > Bovidae > Oryx > Oryx dammah. Next base: position 7,318,755 of record NW_024070198.1, read on the forward strand.
CTACCTGGTGTGCCTGTCCCTTGTGTCCAAAGGTTAATCACTAACTGCTCCCCTTTCTGTGCTCCTTTCTCTCTTCCTGAGCCCTTATCATGTTGTGCAGTAACTGCTGTGTTATCTACACTCTGTGCTGAAGTCCTTGAAGGCTAGTTGACTCTTACCTTCGTATACTCAGTGCCTAGCAGAATGCCTGACACATGGCAGGAAGACCATTCAAATGATTTTTTTCAATGAACGTAGGTAACTCTGTCAAGCACTCAGAATACCTTGACCATTTGCAAATGGCAGATTTACTTTTTCCCTTCCATTTTCCCTCAGTGATGAGGATGAGTGGGAACACCTTAAAAGAAATGGACCCATTTCTTGCCTGAAATGGAAACAAAAGAGTGAAAAGACCACATCCCATTCTCAACATATTAGAGAACCTGAAGAAGACAAGTGGGTAAAGAAAACAGTCTGAAGCTCTGGGATAACCAGAGAAAAAGTGAACACAGGGAGCCCATAAAGGTCTCAGTCTAAGCTACAGAGAGCCTTGTGTGGGGACTCCAGGCAAATATTTTTAGTCTCTAGTCTAGTTTATCCAGATGCTATGTATGTGTTTAAATTTTTAATGTCACCCTAGCTTTCACTAATCATGTTGTGCTTGATTTGGGGTAGGAGATTCAAAGATTATAATCCTTGTTAAACATTATATATTAATTTAGAGTCAAGGTTTGCACAAATAAGACCTAACACTAACTAAATACAGAGGCCGAAGTCTACTGTCGCTCTGGCTTATAATGCTGCTGTCAGCAAGGGAAATGTGCGTGCTCTAATTATATTCAGAAAGAAAATCTAACTCCTGAAACGTAGTGAGTTTTCCACACTTCTGATGCTAAGAATGTTTTTATTAAAATGTTTTTCGACTGTTATATCAATTTAGCTTTTAACTAAAAGCTCTTAAAGGGCAATAAAAAGGAATTAAATCTTATAGTCTACTTGGAAATCTATGATGATCAAAGAGAGTACATCTTGAGAATTTTCATGTTAAAATGTTGTGTGCAAACTCAAGCTCCATATACTATTAAATAAGGTTCACTACTACAAGAATCAACTTTTTAGAAAACCATTCATACTGCTATCAATATTTCATATGTTTAAGCTAGATTGCATCTACAAGTCACTAGGTCAACCAGAGCTGATTTGGTACTTACTGTAAGTGTTGTGAATAATTCATATAAGAGGGTGAGAATTTTCCCATTTCCCATCTAGTATTAATCCTAGAACAATATATCACTACTATTAATAGCTGATAGGAAATGTGTGCTGAGTAAGTGGTAGTTGAATGAAAAGTAAACATGCTTGTCATTTTTTTAAATTCTATTAATATGGTAGAGACATTCAGCTGTTTCTGATTTATCTGTGGTCCCCAAATATTAGCAGTGGAAACAAATCAAAGAATAACTCAAATACTTTTTTATTATAAATTCATGATAACAGTCATAATGTGATCTCTAATTTGGTTCCAATTACACTGCTTTTCTTTTGGCAAGGATATGCTCCCAGAAACTGTATGCCAATTAGTCATGAATTCTATTGTCCAGGTAGTTTTTTGACTTAGCTTTTCCCCATTGCTTAGATGAGTTCCTCATCCTAACATTAGCTTGAACCATTTTCAGATAGGTCTGGATCTGCCTTTACTTTCTCTGTATTCTATTTATTAGAAAATAGTCCCTGGATCCAGCCTATAACTCACAAGGAGAGGATGATACAAGAGTGTAAACCTGGGGAGTCAGGAATCATTGGGAGCCGTTCTAACTTCAACTGCCACAGTTTCCTATTGATTTTTCATGTCTTGTCTCTGATTCCGACTAGCTTCTCCTTTGTGCTAATATTTATTTTATTTGATACTGGAGTTCATACTTGCAAAGTACAATTCTATGCTTCAAGATGCTTATGCATTAATAAATGTAAAGTCTAAAAGATATCACTTCCCCCTCAAAAAAAATAAATAAATAAACTCCCAAACTCAAAATCTCCTGGTAAATTATGATTTAACCTAGTAGAAAGATGTCACAGACTTCCCTAGTGGTGCAATGCATAAGAATCTGCCTGTCAATGAGGGGACACAGGTTCGATCCCTGGTCCAGGAAGATTCCACGTCCTATGGAGCAACTAAGCCCATGCGCCACAACTCCTGAGCCCACACGAGAGCCTGTGCTCCACAGCAAGAGAAGGCACTGCAAGGAGAAGCCCACACATGGCAATGAGGATCCAGCGTGGCTGAAAATCATTTATTTATTTTAAAAATATAGTAAAGAAAAATGTCAGATTGAAATCCCTAATTTTTCAATGTATCCTCATCTTTTTTTTTTAAATTATGAGTATAGGAATTCAGAACTTTCAAGTTTTAGGTCAAATTCCAAATATTCTAAGGTTTTTGCTTTTAATGATTTGAATAGGTGTTCCTGACTTGACAGTATAGAGTTTGTCCACTTTTAACTTTACATTTTGCCTTTTCCTTTTCAACCAATGAAATCAAATTACCAATGCACATACTCCTTGTATCTAACAAATGCTCTTTAATATCCTCCCAAGATCTAATGATGCTTTTTAACAAATGTGGAAAAAAAGTGAAAAGCCTTATGATAATCGGAATACTAACTGGAATTTGAAAACAATTCCACCCTTGAAGAACAACATTCTAAAGAAAAAAAAAAAGCCACCACAGTATAGAATTTAAGAATTACAGAGTGGCAAAATAGTGAGACCAGTGAATTAAGTTAAAGGATTTAGGAAGTAAAAGCCTTTTGGTAAATGAGCATGAAATTGCTTCAAGCCAGTGTACCTTTAATTGTGGGGATGTCAAGGAATACTAATTAATCTCAATAATTCCTTAATCAACATTGACTTGAAATTTAAGGCTTCACTAGTCCTTAAAGGAAAGGTTCACCTAATAGAGAGTGGGTCATTTTTCACCAAAAAGATAACTTCAATTTTTGAAATTACTCAAAAAACATCAGGCTAGTGGTAGGTAGCCATTCAAAGACCAAAAAGAATGGAAATGTACACCTCCAATCAAATCTTTGGCAAAACTTAGTGTATTTTAAATATGTACTTAAGCATTAAAAATCAATGGCAGCGACTTGGAGAGGGGTTTCAAGAAACTGGAGGGAGAGGCTGATAATGAGGATAACTGGCCTATTTGTGATGCAAAAAGAAGGGGGAAAAAACCCTTCTTGAGCTCATGAAAATTGCTGCCTGCAGGGAAGCCTAGCTGGGGAGAGCCCCTGTCTTGCAGTGCATTGTAACCAGTTGTGAATAGCTGCTAACATCATAGACTGTTACACTCTGGCACACTTCAGATGGAACAGGACACCACTAGGACCTATTCTTCCAGGCATAAAAGTGTATGAACATAGCTCAAATCAATCCTGAAAGGGGAAAATAAAAAGTATACCCCATGCCCTCTTTGTTTACTAAGAAACCCCTTTCCAGCTCACAATGTACAAAAAAATAATAATAAAAATGAAAGCAAACCATGTAATTTAACATGTTCCCATATTTGTTTAGCGACAGCCATTTCAGCAGAACCTGGTAAGCATATGCTCAGGAATCTTCCCTCACTTGAACAACACTTTTAATCACTTTTTATTATACTAGGGGATTTGTATGTGGGCTGTCATTCTTTGTAATATAATTTCCTTATTGTTTATTTAAGAATCCATATACTGAGTAAGGCTTGTGAAAATAAGCTATGAAGCAATCTAATTACTTCCAAGATCTGGTACACAGGCGCTTACTGCAAATGAGAAATGTCTAACTATCTTAAGAGGGAGATTCGTTATTCAAAACAAGAAAATTTTCAAGGCAGGAACCTTGTTGTCCACTAACCCTGGGAATAATTTCAACTGGTTTCTTTCCAATCATTGGAACCCCAGCTGAAATGTTCCAGCTGTTTATCAATGTAACAACAGTCAACCAAAAACGTAAAGAGGATAACCAGGACACTATTTTCCCTTTATTAAAAAAGATATTTTTGTGTCTAATAACATGGCTGAAAAGGCACCTCAGTATTAGGAAAGTCAATTTCACTATAAACCTTGAGTGAAAGCAGGTATTAGATTTTCCATTTGTCTAAGAGAAATGTTAGCTGTATTCCTTAATAACATGAGGCAGCATTAAGTTTAGCTTGCGTAATAATCCAGTTTTAATTTTGCATCCATGCACTGAAGATTATTGGTATATATTCCTCTTTGCTAATCAACTGTAATTATCTCTGTCTTTAAAAGAAAAAAAGCCATATGCTTGATCAAGCTGGGGAACTTACAAATAAAAGAATAACAATGGCAACGGCAACAAATGTTTCAATACAAAAAAAGCTAAGAGTTTCTGTACAAAGCAAAAAAAAAAAAAAGACATCACAATTTAGATTTGGAAAGCATTCTTTGTTCAGTCAACTTTAGTGATATAATTTAGAGAGCATATTCCTAACTACTCAGGGTTAATTCATAGAGGAACTCTGTATTAAGCAGTGAGTCTCACATGGACTTAAAAACAGTAGGTGCTCAGTAAAAATTTGATTGACACAAAGTATACATTAAAAAATAAATTACAAGAAATAAGTGATTTCTCTTTAAGAGTCCAAAGAAGTAGATGACCTTTAGTTAAAGACAATAATTAATTTTGTAGGCAGAGACTGCAAATAGAACTGAAAGGTTAGCAGTTTGGCAATGTGCTTGTCCTTGTAAAAGCATCAACAAGGTAAGTCCAGGTTGAAACCATATTACTGACTCTCTTTCATGCCATGGCCTACTTGAAATAAAGGTTTTACATCTTTAGCAAGTTCACTCAGCTCATCTATCAGAATTACTCTGACCTTATCATTTCATGCATCAACAATATTTTCTGAGTCACAAGTGGAAGATGAAAACAAAGCTTAGAAGAATAATTATGTTACAGCTACTCCTCCTCTATTTCCATGGGTCAAAGAGAAGTCTTGCTTCTTAATTTGCTTAGATTATTAGTTTTCCAAATTAGCCATATATCAAGAGGGAGGGAAACCTTCAAAAGTATTGTAAAAACCAGAGTGTATAAAGGCAAACATTGTCATGATATCTGCAGATACTTCCTTCAGATTGTTTAAGACTGCAAAGGAGTCTTATGGAGCCTTAAGAAGGAGTAACAGGTATTCCAAAAACCCCATTATTAATAAATCTTCATGGGGGATTTGCAGGAATACCTCTACAACACTATTTTAGCTTCTAAGAAGCCAACATCCTTGAAGGCTGTCACAAATTGAATTCTTCATTCCAGTCTCCAACCTCTAGGTAATTCAGTGGAAGTTTCCCAGAGAAATATACAAAAATAAAAAGTGGAAATGTGGAAAAAGTAAATTAAGCTATAGCTTACACCTATAAAGACCTGACAATTTAGTAAAGGAGACATTATTCCCATTCAGAATGGGATACAAACAATGAAGGGATTAGAACAAAGGAGGAAGAAATTCATTGTAACCTATAAAAACAAGTATGAGTTTAACCAGCATACATTTGATCAAAAGACATTCTTACATGGAAGTCATTCTAAATGGCAATAACATCCAGCACAAAGGAACCAAAACTGAAAGTGTTCAGTTACCCTTCGAAATGTCTGTTTCTCAAGTCCTGGGATAATTGAGATGGTTGTCTGAACAAAGGAAGCCATAATAATCACCATTTATTGATTTCATATTTTTATTTGTCAAAACACTGTGCACTTGACGTATTGTCTTATTTAAGCCTCACCGCAGCACAAGAGATGTGCCTTACTGCCTGTCTCATGAATGAGTATACCAGCAAGCCCTACTGACTTAAAAACGTACAGTATGAAAGCTGCTTCAGTTTTTAGCCAGGGTTTTACTGAGGACTATAGTTTGGGAGAGGGTTCTGAGGAACTTTTCTGAAGAGGAGCCAGTATACATATAAATTTTTTGACTAAGAAATACTAAGAAAGTCAAACATATATCCTGGTAAAATATTACTCCTAATCAAAGAGAACAGATACCTCAAGTTAATGATTTCAGTGGGAAGATGCAAGAACCTGGGGTCATTACAATTCTTCCTGAGATATGCATCTAACTATCCAAGGTCAGTTTATCCAAAGCACAGAGTACGTCTCCTATTTTTTTTTTAATTCTAAATTCCTTTAAGAATGCATTTTCTAGTAGGTGACTGCAGTGAGTTGCAACTTAACCCTTGTATAACTGGCTGATGAACAGTGTTCTTTTTTGGTGGTGGTGTTGACAAAGTAAAGTTAGCACTCAACCCACCTGAGCTAACTCTGATGTCTTATTCCCACACCATGTTGCCTTGCCTAGGTGAGATGTAGGAGGTGGAAGTCACTAGTTGAGATCTTGGTAGGTTATACCGGGGAGTTAAAGTGAGTTATATGTATAACCAGATGCCTCTTTTAGAAAGGATAAAAAGTAATGAAATTAATTTGGTATAGAAACCTAGAAGGACCCTGTGGGACTCCTGGGTTCCTTTTTGTCCCCCGTTTCTTATAGGCTCAACTCCAGTCTCCATCACCTTCCTCAAGTTCCACAGGGTAGATTCAAACAGTTGCTACTCAAAGGAAGAGAATCTCCCTGCCCCGCACTACTCCCCCCCCCCAAAAAAAAAAAAAAACCCTACTGGAGGCAAGATTAAACGGACCAGAGGAAATCATTAGGAGACTAACCACCTGAGACAAGATTAAAGAACTAACCTTGTCAGAGACCACAACCTTGAACTATTGCTGTGAAACTCCTCATCAAATCCTCCCAGTTGGGACACACAGTTTTGGAGGGCAGGAACCTACTGCTTCCCCTTTACTTGGCAAAGCAATAAAGCCATTCTTTCCTACTTCACACCAACTCTGTCTCTGAGATTCAGTTCAGCATCAGTGCAGGGAGGCCTCTCTTTCAGCATCAGTATATCCATGTCAAGGGTAGATGTAACAGGATAGAGACTAGAGGTCACTGTTACCCATAAGGAGAGAGAAGACATAAAGCAGATAAGCCAGGCTGGTGGTCACCAGGTGCTTTTGATTCTCCTCTTTCAAAGTCTGTATCCCTCTTCTGTCAACTAGTTCCCTTTAAAAAGGCAAGTGCAAACATTTATTGAGTATCTATCCAATACTACATATTATTTATTTAATTCCACAGTGTTTCATTTTAGAAGTTTAGATTCACCTGAGTTTAGTAACTTGCTCAGGGTAAATACCCAAGCAACAGAGCTGTCCTTCAAACTTGGCTCTAAGATTCATACCCCTTGTCGTATGCTAGTCTGCCATGATGAATGGAGTCTGTGCTAGAATTAGGGGGAGGAGGAGGTTGAAAGGCAAGACAATATAGGGGAACAAAATGTGTCACCCCAAAATGTCTCTTTGGCATGTGGGTTATTTTGAGCTGAAAACAATCAAGGCCGAAAGACTCAGGAAGAAACATTGAGCTTCCCTCTAACTGCCTAAAGAATATAGATAGAGGACCTGTTTCAGGAAGGGAGTCATCAGGAGACACAACAATAATATGAAGTAGGTGTGGGCACTTAGTAACAGAGGAAAGTGAAAGTGAAGTCGCTCAGTCGTGTCCAACTCTTTGTGACTCCGTGGACTGTAGCCCACCAGGCTCCCCCGTCCCTGGGATTCTCCAGGCAAGAATACTGGAGTGGGTTGCCATTTCCTTCTCCAGGGGATCTTCTCGATGCAGGGATCAAACCCAGGTCTCTCGCATTTCAGGCAGGTGCTTTAACCTCTGAGCTACCAGGGAAGCCCCGTGAGAAAGGGTAACCTGGCAAAGTCTGTTAAACTCCTCCTCTCCCCGCTGTTTCTCACAGACCCAGCAATATTTGCTTATCAAACATTTGCTTTACCATCTCCTTATCGATTGCCTTCCTCTCCTTTGAAGTCCTAAACCACTACCTGCAACATCCTCTCTAGTCTTTAGTTGAGGGTGGTATTTAACATGCAGGCTTCCAGCCTTCTCATGTACTCTGTTACTCACTTTTCCCGGGTCTCTCCCATGTACACACAGGATTAAATTTTATTTTCTATTAATCTCTCATGTTAATTTAATTATTAGATCAGCCAGAGGAAAAAAGTAGAAGAAAATTTCTGCACTTCAACAGTGGGAAATCATTTGAATTCCTTATGTCAGTTTATATATCATGCCTGCCTTGAAGGTTTTCAAGATATTTCCAAGAACTCTTTAAAGTAGTATTTGTCAAGCACAGTCATAATAGGAAAAGCTAATTTCCCCTTCCAAGTTATGCAACAGGATTATTGTAGATGAACTAAAAATGTTTCCTTTCCATGATATATAACCTTTTTGCTTTGAAAAAAGTCCTTAAATGCTGGCGGGCTTCTGTGATTCAAATGAGCATAAAAGTTATATTCACAACTAAGATACATAAAAATCATTTGAACGTTTCATTTAAAATACTAAGCAGAAAATATAAGCATTAACAGAAGAGAAGACCCTTTATTTATTATTAGTGAGTTCCAAAGTTACTGTGATTTCTCTTATGAGGACTAAAAATAGGCTCTGATGAAATTATACCAATAATGAGTAATTTGCTGTTTGAAATTTCAAGTAAAACCATAATTAACAAGGAATTTTCTAATCAACATACATTTAAAATAATGTATTCTACTGAACCACAAAACTAAACAATAGAGCAGCCTTGTGCTATACAAATATTGAAATTTCCTCCGTCTGTCTTTTTTATACCATCCTTTTATAACTAATTTTTTTTTAAAAAGGAGATTAATTATATTGTTTGAATTTTACTAAATGCCATATACACTAGACACATTAATTTAGTGTTATTGGATGTTTCTCAGTTTGATTGGTTTTCTTTATTTGTAAATGTATCTACATACTTTGAAATTAGGTGGGCCTTCCCCTCTTTTCTTCAGCTCCTCATGTACCTACCCAAGTACTGGAGAGAAAGTGTTCACAATATTTTACCCATTTTTTATAATCTCTTTTTAACATTTTGATACACCCAGATTTTGGCCTCCATGAAACATAGCCAAATCAAAAATCTTTGTAAATACTATGCTCTGTCTCAATAAAAGTTGGCTTCAGTGCTGTGGTTCCTTAATGTCTTCTGAAATTCATCTTTTCATTTTTTAACTTTTTATTTTGTTTTGAAGTATAGCCAATTAACAGTGTTTTGATAGTTTCAGGTAAACAGTGAACGGACTCAGCCATACATACACATTTTTCCATTTGCTCCCAAACTTCCTTCCCATCCAGGCTGCCATATAACACTGAGCAGAATTCCCTGTGCTATATAAATAGGAAAAGGAGTATGTCAAGGCTGTATATTGTCACCTTGCTTATTTAACTTATATGCAAAGTACATCATGAGAAACGCTGGGCTGGAAGAAACACAAGCTGGAATCAAGATTGCCGGGAGAAATATCAATAACCTCAGCTATGCAGATGACACCACCCTTATGGAACAAAGTGAAGAGGAACTAAAAAGCCTCTTGATGAAAGTGAAAGAGGAGAGTGAAAAGGATGGCTTAAAGCTCAACATTCAGAAAACAAAGATCATGGCATCCCATCCCATCACTTCATGGCAAATAGATGGGGAAACAGTGGAAACAGTGTCAGACTTTATATTTGGGGGCTCCAAAATCACTGCAGGTGGTGATTGCAGCCATGAAATTAAAAGACGCTTACTCCTTGGAAGAAAAGTTATGACCAACCTAGATAGCATATTCAAAAGCAGAGACATTACTTTGCTGACTAAGGTCCATCTAGTCAAGGCTATGGTTTTTCCTGTGATCATGCATGGATGTGAGAGTTGGACTGTGAAGAAAGTTGAGTGCCGAAGAATTGATGCTTTTGAACTGTGGTGTTGGAGAAGACTATTGAGGGTCCCTTGGACTGCAAGGAGATCCAACCAGTCCATTCTGATGGAGATCAACCCTGGGATTTCTTTGGAAGGAATGATGCTGAAGCTGAAACTCCAGTACTTTGGCCACCTCATGCGAAGAGTTGACTCATTGGAGAAGACTCTGATGCTGGGAGGGATTGGGGGCAGGAGGAGAAGGGGACGACAAAGGATGAGATGGCTGGATGGCATCACCGACTCGATGGACGTGAGTCTGAGTGAGCTCTGGGAGTTGGTGATGGACAGGGAGGCCTGGCGTGCTGCAATTCAGATTCATGGGGTCACAAAGAGTCGGACAGGACTGAGCGACTGAACTGAACTGATACCACAGGTCCTTGTTGTTTTTTTTAAAAAACATTTTTAAAAACAGCAGTGTGTACATGTTCACTCATCTTTTCTATATCCTTTGATTCTCCACTGGAGCTCAAAATCCAGAGCCAAGCTATCTATTTAATTAGGAAATTTTAAGGAACCAAAATACCATTTTAAAAACTTCCCATATGACCAATAACATCAGCAGTACATTCTGTCAGTGGTCTCTATGCTCTAAACCCTCTGTTGTTGGGGGAAAACAGTGTATTTTATGGCCTTCTAAACACCATAGGTCCAAAGTCAAATGTTGCAGCTAATTAAGTCACCCTGCCCAAATTTAAAAGACTCTTAGCCACTGGCCTCCTGAGCATCATTTTCTTTTAAATCTTAAGGAGGTGATTTTTGCTGTAATAACATCACTCTACTTCCAAAGACAATGTTTGAAGAATTGTGAAAACACCACAGAGAATACACAAAGGAAGAAATTTTAATGTCTTAATTATAAATCTAATAAATTATACTTTCGAGAGGCCACTGTGAGTGGACATTTCTTATCAGTAAAGAAGGTGGAATAGTACTCTAAATGGTTATGGGATGATTTGCCTAATAATATCATTTGGAAAAGAAAGATTATATCAGAAAGCAGCTTAATTGTACTCTGGGTATCAATTTATGGAGTTCACCTTAAAATGTAAACACTAACCTGAGTAATTTACCACATGAAAGTAAAAGTGTTAGTTGTTCAGTCCTGTCTGACTCTGCAACTCTATGGGCTGTAGCGTGCCAGGAATTCTCCAGGCAAGAATACTGGAGTGAGTTGCCATGCCCTTCTCTCAGAGATCTTACCAAACCAGGGATCTAACCAGGTCTCACACACTGCAGGGAGATTCTCTACCATCTGACCCACCAGGGAAGACAATTTACCACATGGACTAACACATTTTCCCAAACATTAATAACAATTGAAAATTAGTTTATAGGAGAAGGAGTGCAACTTTGTTCAACCAAAGTTCCTAAATTTATATACTGTAACAGTTTATGCAGAAGAAAAATCAGAACGAATGTTTTGAAATATTAATGTCAATGTTATAAATAAATTAAGCTTGCCAACATTTAACTTTTCTGGAAATGATTCTGCTAAGAAATTAAATGCAATCAACGGATTTTTTCCATGAATTTTAAATGACCAGTAACTCACTGTGTGGATCACAATAAACTGGAAAATTCTGGAAGAGACAGGAATCCCAGACCACCTGGCCTGCCTCTTGAGAAACCTGTATGCAGGTCAGGAAGCAACAGGTAGAACTGGACATGGAACAACAGACTGGTTCCAAATAGGAAAAGGAGTACGTCAAGACTGTATATTGTTACCCTGCCTATTTAACTTATATGCAGAGTACATCATGAGAAACTCCAGGCTGGAGGAAGCACAAGCTGGAATCAAGATTGCCAGGAGAAATATCAATAACCTCAGATATGCAGATGACACCACTCATGGCAGAAAGTGAAGAGGAACTAAAAAGCCTCTTGATAAAAGTGAGAGGACAGTGAAAAAGTTGGCTTAAAGCTCAACATTCAGAAAACGAAGATCATGGCATCCAGTCCCATCACTTCATGGCAAATAGAAGGGGAAACAGTGGCTGACTTTATTTTTCTGGTCTCCAAAATCACTGCAGATGGTGACTGCAGCCATGAAATTAAAAGATGCTTACTCCTTGGAAGGAAAGGTATGACCAACCTAGACAGCATATTAAAAAGCAGAGACATCACTTTGCCCACAAAGGTCTGTCTAGTCAAGGTTATGGTTTTTCTAGTAGTCATGTATGGAAGTGAGAGTTGGACTATAAAGAAAGCTGAGCGCCAAAGAATTGATGGTTTTGAATTGTGGTGTTGGATAAGACTCTTGAGAGTCCCTTGGACTGCAAGGAGATCCAACCAGTCCATCCTAAAGGACATCAGTCCTGGGTGTTCATTGGAAGGACTGATGTTGAAGCTGAAACTCCAATACTTTGGCCACCTCATGCGAAGAGTTGACTCATTTGAAAAGAACCTGATGCCGGGAAAGATTGAGGGCAGGAGGAGAAGGGGACGACAGAGAAAGAGATGGTTGGATGGCGTCACCAACTCAATGAACATGGGTTTGGGTGGACTTTGGGAGTTGGTGATGGACAGGGAGGCCTGGCGTGCTGCAGTTCATGGGGTTGCAGAGTTGGACACGACTGAGCGACTGAACTGAACTCAACTATGTAAAACTTCTAGAAAGACCTAAAATTCTCCTAAAAGAGAATTTCAGAATATCATGACAAACAGTGGGACAAACCTAAACCTCAAATGCTCAGAAGCTGTGCCAAGCCAACCACTGAACATTGTCTGTAGAAAGATATCACTGCTATCGTCACCACTTGCTATTCTACTTTCATCATCCCTGTTAACAAAGGGCATGTATAACAGCCTCTAATTCAAACTATTCATGAAACATGAATACACAGTACTAATATTCTAGTTCAAGTTATCAAGTTGCCTGGACCAAGGAGAATGTGTACATCAAGAGCAGATGGCAAAAATGGAACAGAAAAAACTGGAAGACCAAGAATAATAATACCAAAAAAAAAAAAAATGTTACCATACAAGTGAAAAGCTTAAAGAGAAAATGAAAACAAAATCCAGCCACCTTGACCCAAAATAAAACCTTAAAAACAGTGGTAACAAGTACCAACTATGAAGAAATGATTAACATTCAGAATTAAGCTTATGTGTTAAAAAGCCAAGCAATGTTGTCTAACCTCTTAAGACAGTTAAGAAGAAAAGGAAGGAAGTACAAAATGTTCTAAGTATCCTTTCTGGGTAGTGGCATTATAAATGATGTAGAAAAAAACTTACACTTTTTCTAAATATGTCATTTTGATGATCAGAGAAATATTTTTAAATGTAAAAGGCATGCTAAATTAATTCAATGAAATATTAGGGGAAAAAGTCATAACCAAAAAATTATTCCTGCTGCTTTTATAATTAATTGCTGCTGTTCAAATCTTAAGTTTTTCTGACTGATAAATAGGAAGAACAAGTAGGAGATTCAGAGAATCTGTAAGTAAAAGATTCCATCTTTCATTTAGTATTTTCTCTATCTTTTTAAATCTAAGACTCCAAGCATCTTATCTGTCTTTTAAAACCCCCAAACATCTAAGTTCATTTCCATTTTTATTAGTCCTATAATTACAAAGAGAATTAATGCTTGATGTCTATTTCTTCCAACTCAAGGTTGAGACTCAGAAGATATTTAGCATTTCATAAGCTCTATTTCTAATATCTTGATGGTCTTAAAACTTCATGGATTACTTTTGTGCTGCATATAGTTTATTTCACATTGGTGAGAGTTGTTTTTCCTATTGTTTTCACCTCTTTGTTTCCTGTTCTACTCAAGTTTCGTGGATAAGTGTAATTGGTTGTGTATCAGTGGCAAATTCCATTTAAATGACTACATTTCTTCCTCAAAGTATTAAATGACAATGAAAGACAAGGGACATGAACAATTTCTTGGAGTGATTATAATTTTAGGTAAACCAGAAATTGATCAATTCATTCCATAGATAAAATGGCAAGGCTTTGCCCAGAGGATACGAAACTTGGTTAGTTGTTGAGGGATAGGAGGGGCAGGATTTTGACCATTCTTATGAGAAGTGTGGCCATCACCAGCATATTTATCCAGAAAGAATGTGGTAAATATAGAAGAGATTAGTGTCTCCTAAGATAATCAGAGACAAAGGAATTAGACATTAGAAGTCTTAAATTTCCAGACTGCATCTTAAAATGAAAACAATGGGTGTTGTTTGATGAAATAATAGTTTTGAAAATAACTGACATTTTGAAGGCATGGCCAATAGCCATATATTCTTAATTTGTGCAAGGCCTTGATGTCCTAGATGCCTCCCTGGAGAAGGAAATGGCAACTCTCTCCAGTATTTTTGCTTGGAGAACCCTATGGACAAAGAAACCTGGCAGATTAGAGTCCATGGGGTCACAAAGAGTCAGATAGGACTTAGCGGTTGAACAACAACTAGGTGCCTACTCAGGACTGTGCAAACATCCCACAAACATAAACATTTCTCATAGAAGTGCAGAGAATTCTGCCCAGGAGTTAAGTGATAACAATAGGACTTCAAACAACATATCAATTCTCCTTACTTCTTTATAGTCCAAAATCATGCCTCTAAGCAGCAGTATTGGAATGCCCAGCTTGTATAATCACTGTCCTCAACATTCCTACCCGTAGTTTGGTTTTGATGCTAGTGTTTTTCATATTGGTTCATTCAAAGTACACACCTGAACCAAACTGGTTGGGTCATGGCTGTAACGGAAGTGGCAGTATCTCAAGATCTGGGATCCTTGTAGGGACCTCAGGCTCTGGAGACATGGTTCTTTGCCTTTCTTATACTTCTGGACCAGAAGTGGATTTCAAGCTGTGCTCTGGGTTCCTCTACAGTACTTCTCAGGTCTAAAAATAATGGTGGTCTCAACTACTTACTGAATCCTTTCATGCTTTTATAGTTTTAGTTGTGATAACAACTGTAACATAACAGTATTTATTAAATGTATTACATGCTACACTAAGCCTTTCACAGGCATTCCCTTATTTAATCTTTGCCTTAGTCTTAAGGCAGGTCCTTACTATTTTAAAGGTAAAAGAGCTGAGACCCAGAAACATTAAATTATTTTCCCAAAGGCACACAATTAGTAAGTGCTAAAGAATCTGAATCCAATGGATTAAAGACCTAAAATGTGAGACCAGACACTATAAAACTCTTAGAGGAAAACATAGGCAGAATGCTTGATGACATAAATCAAAGCAAGATCCTCTATGACCCACCTCCTAGAGTAATGGAAATAAAAACAAAAGTAAACAAGTGGGACATGATTAAATCTAAAAGCTTTTGCACAGCAAAGAAAACTATAAGGAGGTGAAAAGACAATCCTCGGAATGGGAGAAAATAATAGCAAATGAAACAACTGACAAAGGATTAGTTTCCAAAGTATACAAGCAGCTCATACAACTCAATACCAGGAAAACAAACAACCCAATCAAAACATGGGAAAGAGACCTAAACAGACATTTCTCCAAAGAAGACATACAGATGGCTAACAAACACATGAAAAGATGTTCAACATCGCTCATTATTGGAGAGATGCAAATCAATGAGATATCAGCTCACACCAGTCAGAATGGCCCGCATCAAAAAGTCAACAAACAATAAATGCTGGAGAGGGTGTGGAAAAAGGGAACATTCCTGCACTGTTGGTGGGAATGTAAATTGATAGAGCCACTATGGAAGATAATATGGAGATTCCTTAAAAAACTAAAAATAAAACCACCATATTGCCCAGCAATCCCACTCCTAGGCATATACCCCAAAGAAACCAGGGTTGAAAAAGACACATGTATCCCATTATTCATTGCAGCACTATTTACAACACGGAAGCAACCTAGATGTCCATTGACAGATGAATGGATAAAGAAGTTGTGGTACATAAACACAATGGAATATTACTCAGCCATAAAAAGGAACACATTTGAGTCAGTTCTGATGAGGTAGATGAACCTAAAACCTATTATAGAGTGAAGTGAGTCAGAAAGAGAAAGATAAATATCATATTCTAACGTACATATATAGAATCTAGAAAAATGGAACTGAAGAATTTATTTACAGGGCAGTTCAGTTCAGTTGAGTCACACAGTCATGTCCGACTCTTTGCGACCCCATGAATTGCAGCACACCAGGCCTCCCTGTCCATCACCAACTCCCGGAGTTCACTCAGACTCATGTCCATCGAGTCGGTAATGCCATCCAGCCATCTCATCCTCTGTTGTCCCCTTCTCCTCCTGCCCCCAATCCCTCCCAGCATCAGGGTCTTTTCCAGTGAGTCAACTCTTCGCATGAGGTGGCCAAAGTATTGGAGTTTCAGCTTTAGCATCAGTCCTTCCAATGAACACCTAGGACTGATCTCCTTTAGAATGGACTGGTTGGATCTCCTTGCAGTCCAAGGGACTCTCAAGAGTTTTCTCTAACACCACAGTTCAAAAGCATCAATTCTTTGGCGCTCAGCTTTCTTCACAGTCCAACTCTTACATCCATGCATGACCACTGAAAAAACCATAGCCTTGACTAGATGGACCTTTGTTGGCAAAGTAATGTCTCTGCTTTTTAATATGCTATCTAGACAGTATGTAAAATAGATAGCCAATGGGAATTTGCTGTATGGTTCAGCAAACTCAAACAGGGGCTTTGATTCAACATAGAGGGGTGGGGTGGGGAGGGAGATGGTAGGGAGGTTCAAAAGGAAGGGGATATATGTATACCTATGGCTGATTAATGTTGAGGTTTGACAGAAAATAACGAAGTTCTGTAAAGCAATTATCCTTCAATTAAAAAAAAAAATTTTTTTAAATCTGAATCCAGGCAGTATGATTACAGATCTAACCTCTTAACTCTCCTCTAATTTTGGAACAAATCAATGTCTATCTCCTCCACAAAGCCTGCAATGCCCATTCACAGGGAGTTCACCACCGCTCAAAATTCCTCCGTTTTCTTAACCTCTTGTTTGCCAGAACAGTTTATAATCTATCTCTCTCTATGCTAAGTAGATTATGAATATCTTAATTGCTCTCCAGGTGTTTAGCAGTGAATCACGAGATCTGGCTGGAGTCCAAGAAAGCCCTGATGAATGATGTTACAGATGAAGCTGGATCTTTACCTGTCGACTGCCAGAAACAAAGGTTGAGATGATGTAGTTCATTCAGTGTCTTAGTGGGGACTGTCAAGATAGAGGCATAGTTTAGCAATCCAGATGTGTGACCGTAAGTAAGCTTCTTAAGCCTTACTTGAAGGTTACAGATATTGCTGATAGCCAAGGGTAGGGACATAAAATAAAGAATTACCACTCCTTAGAAACGCAAAATAAACTTGGATTCAACTGGAGCAGTGGTTTTCAACTGTGTTACCTGAGCTGAACTTAAAAATAGCTATCCAATGCTATACTTAACCCAGAGGGAGAAGTAAGAAGGGATGAATAGTAAGTAGATGGAGGGTCATGGATGGGGCTCCCAGAGGCTGCTCTGGAACTACAAAAACCTGTTCTCATAGATTTCATATGCAAACTCACTCCATGAACTTTATTTTGCAAATAAAGAATTCAGTTATGAAGTTAGTTTTAACAACACTTTTGATCCCACTCAGAAAACTACAGACAACAATGTTTTCAAGTCAATAAAAAGTTGCTCTGTTAGACACAGGAGGACTTACGAGGGTATGAAGTGTGTATTATTAGTAAGACAGATTGCCCTTTGGAGAATACAAGCAGCAAAGAACACGGTGCAGAAGACAATGCTCAGCTTCCTAAGCCATAGAATTTCTTGACCCTTGCCTCCCTGCCTTTCTGAGAAGTGGATACTGCCTAACTTCTGCCACATTCACAGTGAAAACTCAGTTCTCAATACCCTGCAGAAATCAGCTAACTTCCTTACCTACATCCCTCAGCACTCCAGGCCTCGGATCTGTACATGTCTCAATTCCAAGGAACTCCTCATTTCTTTCTCAAGGACTGTGATCCATGGATGTTTCTTTATCTTCTAATAATCAGACACTAAGAGATATGCAATCCATCTTGGACTTCCTGGGCTCTCTTCATGAATGAAATCAATGACCACCTACACCAACTCGAAAGGACCTTTTCCACGATTGGTCCAATGGACTGGATTTAACTATCAGTGAAAAACATTCCCCTTATTCAGACATCACCCACTCAAGTGGTTCTCTTAAATACATCCATACACATTTGTTTTCTCATTTAATCCAAACCACAGTCATGAGCATGAAAAACAACAAAATCAAATAAAACTTTCTCTTTGTTCTGTTTTCCTACCAATGTGCTAGCCATCAAAGCCAAAAAATCTAAAAGTTATTCTTGTTAACAACGTGGCCCAGCAGCCCATGATTTTTTAAATTTTTCCTTCCCTCTCAACCTGTTCTTTTAATGTACCTCTCACTATTCTTCAAAAGCATATGTTAATAATCTGCACAACGTTGATACTCTTCCGCTGATGCAGTTTTACTGAAAAATAGAAAAGTAACTTTTCCTAAGTATCTCTGCTAGACAGCAACAAAAGAAGGGAAAAACTTACAGTGACAGCAAGAATAAAACTATTTATTATGGTGTTCAAAATTTTCTTTTAAATACTTCCACATAAACAATTTGATGCATGGAGAGTGTGCTACGTTTAGGTTGATACAAATTAAGCACCCCGAGGGTCCAGATCAGTGGTCCTCAACTTTAGATCCATAAGAATCACCCAGAGGGCTTGTTTTACACAGATTAGTGTGCCCTAGTCAAAAAATTCTGAATCAATGGATGGAGAATGCCACAGATTTTGCAAGTACCTAGATGATGTTGATGGTTGCCATTGCAGGGACCACTTTGATAAACATTGTACTAAATATCTGAAGTTCCATAATCAAGGGTCCACATTTTATGTATAGAGTAGTAGGCAAATTGCAGGCCTGATTCAGAAGTCTACAACACCGGGAAGGAGGAAAGGAGGGGTGCCTACAGCAAAAGTTCTCCAAAGAGTGCTACCTAAATTTGTCAGAGGATTTGTAAATGAACTAGCATTAATGGACTCTACAATCTTGTCACCATTTTCTCATCTGAAAAATCAGAAACAGCCTGTCTCACCTATTACATTAGAGTATTTTGAGGAGGACATTAAAGAGTGACTGAATGACAGGCTGGGAATTATAAAGCATAGACGTCATGATTACTTAGAAATTTATCCAGGCAGCAAAGGACATCCTATAGACACAGTAAGTATCTCAGATTCACCAATGAATTGCTGAGATTATGTTTCTTCTAGGCAGAGGAAATTAAAGGGAAAAACGAAGGCAAGCACCTATGACATGACTCAATATTTTTCCTTCTAATATGGTTGTAATATACAAAAATATATTTTTTAATTTATTATTGTATTCATGCTCAATTTTTTTGAATTGCTGTGTATTCATAATTCCTCCTTTAAAGAAATTCATTGACTATTAGGTTTATAGAATAAACATATAACTACTTAGTGATGTCGAAATACTGAATAAAATTTCATTCCATGAAACACTATTAAGTATTTCAATGAACTGCATAAATTAAATCCTTTACTTGGTTATGATTGTTCATTATGTGTCTCTAAGATTTTAAGCTTAAGATCCTTTCTTTAGTATGTCACACAATTCATTATTTTGATAACAGAGGTACTTAATGTAAGTCCATGTGTTACAATTTGAAAATTAAAAAATAAAACAATTGTGACTTGTGAATTGTAATTACTGTGTAGCTTTCCATGAAAATAGAGTCCTAAGGCCAATAGGAATAATCCTATGGATGTACTTGTGCTTTAAAGACATGTGAATTACAGACCAAATTTTAAAGTCTGTGACACCTCAGTTCAGTTCAGTTGCTCAGTCGTGTCCGACTCTTTGCGACCCCATGAATCGCAGCACGCCAGGCCTCCCTGTCCATCACCAACTCCCGGAGTTCACTCAGACTCACGTCCATCGAGTCAGTGATGCCATCCAGCCATCTCATCCTCTATCGTCCCCTTCTCCTCCTGCTCCCAATCCCTCCCAGCATCAGAGTCTTTTCCAATGAGACAGCTCTTCGCATGAGGTGGCCAGAGTACTGGAGTTTCAGCTTTAGCATCATTCCTTCCAAAGAAATCCCAGGGCTGATCTCCTTCAGAATGGACTGGTTGGATCTCCTTGCAGTCCAAGGGACTCTCAAGAGTCTTCTCCAACACCACAGTTCAAAAGCATCAATTCTTCAGTGCTCTGCCTTCTTCACAGTCCAACTCTCACATCCATACATGACCACAGGAAAAACCATAGCCTTGACTAGATGGACCTTAGCAAAGTAATGTCTCTGCTTTTGAATATACTATCTAGGTTGGTCATAACTTTTCTTCCAAGGAGTAAGCGTCTTTTAATTTCATGGCTGCAATCACCATCTGCAGTGATTTTGGAGCCCAAAAAAATAAAGTCTGACACTGTTTCCACTGTTTCCCCATCTATTTCCCATGAAGTGATGGGACCAATGCCATGATCTTCATTTTCTGAATGTTGAGCTTTAAGCCAACTTTTTCACTCTCCTCTTTCACTTTCATCAAGAGGCTTTTTAGTTCTTCACTTTCTGCCATAAGGGTGGTGTCATCTGCCTATCTGAGGTTATTGATATTTCTCCCAGCAATCTTGATTCCAGCTTGTGCTTCTTCCAGTCCAGCGTTTCTCATGATGTATTCTGCATAGAAGTTAAATAAGCAGGGTGACAATATACAGCCTTGATGTACTCCTTTTCCTATTTGGAACCAGTCTGTTGTTCCATGTCCAGTTCTAACTGTTGCTTCCTGAACTGTACACAGGTTTCTCAAGAGGCAGGTCAGGTTGTCTGGTATTCCCATCTCTTTCAGAATTTTCCACAGTTTATTGTGATCTACACAGTCAAAGGCTTTGGCATAGTCAATAAAACAGAAATAGATGTTTTTCTGGAACTCTCTTGCTTTTTCCATGATCCAGCAGATGTTGGCAATTTGATCTCTGGTTCCTCTGCCTTTTCTAAAACCAGCTTGAACATCAGGAAGTTCAAGGTTCACATATCGCTGAAGCCTGGCTTGGAGAATTTTGAGCATTACTTCACTAGCATGTGAGATGAGTGCAATTGTGCGGTAGTTTGAGCATTCTTTGGCATTGCCTTTGTTTGGGATTGGAATGAAAACTGATCTTTTCTAGTCCTGCAGCCACTGCTGAGTTTTCCAAATTTGTGGGCATATTGAGTGCAGCACTTTCACAGCATCATCTTTCAGGATTTGAAACAGCTCAACTGGAATTCCATCACCTCCACTAGCTTTGTTCGTAGTGATGCTTTCTAAGGCCCACTTGACTTCACATTCCAGGATGTCTGGCTCTAGATTAGTGATCACACCATCATGATTATATGGGTCATGAAGATCTTTTTTGTACAGTTCTTCTGTGTATTCTTGCCACCTCTTCTTAATATCTTTTGCTTCTGTTAGGTCTATACCATTTCATATCACATCAAAGTTCTGTCAAACTCCTGGCCCTCCCTCTGAAATTAGCTCTGGGTCTCAGTTGCTTCAGTAATAAAATGGGGTTAACACATACCATCACCCATCCCCAAATCTTTGAGTCTAGTATGATGTTAATTGCACTTCTTATCCATCTTTACTACTGAGCATTCATCGGGAATCCATCTCAATGCAGGGAAGATTTAAAGAACAATTACCTAATATGTAATATTGATCTTAGTATTTTTCTTTTTATTCTTTCAATCAGTTGAGTAAATACTAAAATTACCTCTGATCAAATTATGGAATGAATGAATGAATGAAGGTTTAATATGTCTAAAACTGACACAAACTTTGCACTGTGGGAAGCTCTTTTATGATGCAAGTCTGTGGGAAAATTACCAATTCTGCAGGATTATATAATTTGTTAAAAAAAAATCAGCCTTCCTTGCCCATCGTATAGAATTTACTATTAAACTACCCATGATTCTTAAAAAATAATAAGACCCCAGCTACAGCCTGACTATTCACTCCATATAGGAAACAAAGTATTCAATGATTGACTAATGAAAGGACAGAACAAAAGAGGAATTTATCTAACTTTAGAAGGAATTAGGGGCTTCCCAGGTGGTATTAGTGGTAAAGACCCCATCTGTCAGTGCAGAAGACATAATAGACATAGGTTCGACCCCCGGGTCAGGAAGAACCCCTGGAGGAGGGCATGGCAACCCACTCCAGTATTCTTGTCTAGAGAATCCCACGGACAGAGGAGCCTGGCAAGTTATTGTCCATGGGGTCTCAAAGAATCAGACATGACTGAAGCGACTTAGCATGCACCCATGCAAGAAGGAATTAAGTACTAGTGCCTTCCTTGGACTGTGAGAGGGTTTTGTTTTTATCCCAAGAAGCACTGCTAACATATGCCTACTTGACAGGCCGAGTCAATACTAGATTTAGATTTTTTTCTGGAAATGGTTACGTATAAATCATAAATCAATTCTAATCATAAAAGTTTCCATCAAAAGAAACTAGAAAAACAGCTTCAGCCTCTAAAAGAAAAAGATTATAGTTTAATAACTGTTAATGAATGCACAGAATAGCTTTTGCAGGTCTATTTGTTTATGTTCATCTGATATCATCATTGGTACCTTGTGAGTTGCTTTCCTTATTAAAGAAATTTATTTCTTAGGGATTATTGGATTTATGTTACTAATTTTTACCATATTCTTTAATAGACCAATGTGATGGAAAATTATACTAAGAAGAAGATTATCGAATTAAGTCACTAAACAAGTGTACCTGCTTCTTCAAGATGATGCCATAATCATCTGCTTGTTTCATTGTCCAGGATGGTGACAATAATGACAACTCCGGGAAGTTACTGAACTATTCTTTCTGCAATCAGGGTAATATTTCTAGTCTTTATCATCTAAGTTGATGTTGTGTCCTCCTTCAGGGTTCTTGGTATAAAGCATTCATCAGGCTGGGAGAAAGCAGAGCATGCATCTTTTTAATCTGCCTCTTGAAGATAAAACAGAGACTGTCTCATTAACACAGTTATCTCCTCTGCCTTTGCACTGGCCCACGGGGAGCATGACAGTATGTGGTTGCTCCTGGTCATTAAAACCCCAGGTAATAACTGCACACATGTCAACTGCTTGTACTGGCAGACAATGTTGGTTCATTTTTACAACATGAAAATCGTTATCATAAAAATGGCACTTTATGGAACACTATAATGGCATTTCCTAAAAGCTATGTAATTGCTTACTTCTTGATATAGTCATCTTAAGAAACTGTCAAGGTTTACAGCCACTCTAAGAGCTTCATCTAAGATTCCTTTATATCAGTAATAAAACTGGCATTCATTCCTTGCATTTCTTTACCAATAAAAAGCACCATATGTTGACCTGAGAGGTGTAGGCATTACATTTATAGTGCATAGAGTTATTTGACCAAGAAATTATAGTCAAATTCCTTTTACTTTTTTCCCCAATTCATCTTTTTAGGGTTTTGACAGTTGGCAGATTTTCTTAAGTCAGGTTGAATAATGCAGTGTTTGAAACAGACCTGCAAGGGAAAATACAAGCCATTTTACTGCACACACTCAACTCTATTTTAAAAATAAAAATAAACAGAAAATCTAAACCTTTCAACTTGTTCTTAAAAACATCTTTGACACAGTGAAATATCTTAATTGCTCAGCTTCCCGCCTTTACAAATATCTCAGGAAGGTTAAAGTATGGAAAGTTGAAAGTATTTACATTAAATCAGATGTTATTCATTATTCAAGTCCCAATTTGTCAGATTTCTTGTAAGGATATTTAAGGTTCTTTTGTGTTAGTACTGTAGTACTGAGGAATTTTAAAATACTTGTATAAATAATCTAAGGAGAAAGAATTATTCAGATATTTTGCCCAAGTCCATTCATAAAAGAGCTTTTACACCCACCAAAGCCATTTTGCAGGTAACTTGTATATGGTAATCACCCTAATCTGATACCAAGATGTTTTCCTACAAAGAGAGAACTTTTAGTCTTGGATTTTTATTGGAGTCTCTTTGAATGAATTATGTGAATTATATATTGGCTAAGGTTTGGGGCACTTTCAGTGGAGCACTCAAAGTAAGAGGAACAAGCTTCAATTTAGCACCTTCAGGCAAAAATACAAATTCATGTACAATTGAAGTTTGAGCAAAGAGCATGTGGTTCAAACCTCAAAAAATTCTTGTGTAGTTGTGAGAACTGGCTGTGAGAAATCCAGGTTAAAATAAGGCACGTTTTATGCAAATGTACAAACAGGCTATGTACTACTTAATCTCTCTCTCACTGTACAATAAGTGCCTTATCCATCTGTTTCCAGTAATGTCTTCATTTTTGTGATTTTAGAGAACCTTGGGCATAGACGTAGGGTAAGAGGCCCAGGGTGAGTGTAAATTGATATTGCTTTAGCTGTGAGGCTAGTGAAGGTGAAATCACAGCCAGGAATGACACTTAGAAAAACATGATAATGATATGCTTCTAGGTATGGGAATTGAGTAAGCCATGGGTATTGAATGAATGTATTAGAAATTCCTATCCTTCATGGCGTTTGAAAATGGATGGTTAAAATGCTCCTTTGTTTATACAATCTTAAAATATTTAGACAAAAATGTGAAATTCAAACAACATTGTTTGGTGTTATAGAAATCAAATATAACAACTGATTTTTTTTCCTACCCATGGTATCTGGAATGTTTATAATTGGATATATGAAATCAAAGTGACAATTTTCATATCACAATTACAAAAAGAAAAAACCCTTGAACTTATTTAAGGCATGAGTGGGCTTCCCAGGTGGCACTAATGGTAAAGAACTCACCTGCCAATACAGGGGACATAGAGATGAGGGTTCGATCCATGAGTAGGGAAGATGGCCCGGAGGAGGAAATGGCAACCCACCCCAGTATTCTTGCCTGGAGAACACTTTGGACAGAGGAGCCTGGTGGGCTACCGTCCATAATGTCACAAAGAGACACAACTCAAGTGACTTAACATGCACACAAGTCATGAATAATCCAAGGCATCTGTTAGATGCCATCAATATTATTTTTATGTATTTGTATACTCTCATTCCTCAGAGGAAGAATCAATGTTTTATAAGATAAAAGTAGATTACAAGTATAGATTTTCTGTAACGTAATATGGGTTTCCCACCCCATCCCCCATATCACTATGGTTTTTGCTCTAAAATAATATTCTTCTTGGTGCTATCATATCTTCCTCCTGGTATGACCATAATAACAAATGGTATACTTTTATTTAGTCTCAGAAGAATCCCAGAAGATTTTTTCCCAGGTGAAAAACAAACAGCTTGCTTCAAACTACCATAGTTCTTTTAGTTGGATTAATATGAACAATCTTACAATCGTAATTTAGAGCATATGTCAATTGGTAGCTTTAATAAAATACATATTTTGGATTAAAGACATGAAAGTAAGACTCGAAACCATAAAACTCCTAGAAGGAAATGTAAGTGGTAAATGCCTTGAAATCAGTCTGGGAGATGATTCTTTGGATTTAACACCAAAGGCAAAGGCAACAGAGGCAAAAACCAGTAAGTGTGGCTATATCAAACTAAAAACATTCTGCAGAGAAAAGAAAGCCAACAAAATGAAAAGGCAACGTTCAGAATGGGGAAAGAAATTACTTTCAAATCATGTATCTGATGAGTTAATGTTATGACCAACCTAGGTAGCATATTAAAAAGCAGAAACATTACTTTGCCAGCAAAGGTCCATCTAGTCGAAGCTATGGCTTTTCCAGTAGTCACATATGGATGTGAAAGTTGGACTATAAAGAAAGCTGAGTGCCAAAGAATTGATGCTTTTGAACTGTGGTGTTGGAGAAGACTCTTGAGAGTCCCTTGGACACCAAGGAGATCCAACCAGTCCATCCTAAAGTATCAGTGCTGAATACTCATTAGAAGGACTGGTGCTGAAGCTGAAACTCCAATACTTTGGCCACCTGATGCAAAGGACTGACTCACTTGAAAAGACATGATATTGGAAAAGATTGAGGGTAGGAGAAAAAGGGGATGAGAGAGGGTGAGATGGTTGGATGGCATCACTGACTCTATGAACATGAGTTTGAATAAACTCTGGGAGTTGGTGATAGACAGGGAAACCAGGCATGCTGCAGTCCATGGGGTCACAAAGAGTCGGAAACAGCTGAGTGACTGGACTGAACTGAATATCCAAAATATATACAGAACTCATACAATTCAATATCAACAAATAAAACAAACAATTTGATTAGAAAGTGGCCAGAGCATTTGAATAGACATTTCCCAAAGACATACTGATAGCCAAAAGGCACACGATCAGATGTGCAATATCACTTAATCATTAGGAAAATGAAAATCAAAATCACAGTGAGGTATCACCTCTCACCTGTTAGAATGACTGTTTTCAAACAGACAAGAAATGAACAAGTGCTGGCAAGAGTGTGAAGAAAAGGAAAACCTCATCCATGTCTGGTGGGAACATAAAGTGGTATAGCCATTATGGGGAACAATATGGAAGTTCTCAAAAAATGAAGACTCTTAATACTCTCTAGTCCAGCAATTCCACTTCTGGATGTTTATTCAAGAAATAAACAACACTAATACCCAAAGAGATATGAACCCACAAGCTAACATTCACATTACTAACATTTTCAACAGCCAAGACAAAAATAACCTGTGTATCCATTGCTGAATAGGTAAAGAAAATGAGGTCTACATATAAATACTACTGTCATAAAAAAGGAGGAAATGCTGCCATTGGCTACAACATGGCTGAACACTGAGGGCAGTATGCTAAGCGAAACAAGTCAGACAGAGAAAGACAAGCACCATTATGATCCCACTTATATGTGGAATCTTAAAAAAAAAAAAAAGATTTCAAATACAGAGAACAGATTGGTGGCTGCCAGAGGCTGAGGATCCGGCAGTGAAGGGTGCGTAGAATGAGTCAAAGAGGTCAAATGGTACAAACTTCCAATTTTAAAATAAGTCCTGAGGATATAATGTACACATAGTAACTAGAGTTAATACTATGTTGCATATTTAAAAGCTGCTAAGAAAGCAGAACTCAAAAGTTCTAATCACAAGAAAAGAAATTTTGTAATGATACATGGTGATGGATATTAACTGGATGGGTATTGTGGAGATTGTTTTGCAATATATTCACATATTGAATCGTGTATGTCTGACACTAATATAACGTTATACATTCATTATATTTCAATATAAAAAAATCATATCCTACTAAGAAAAAAAAAGCCAACCCACAAGTGCTTGGGTCACATTCATTAGCAGAGGAAGTCACTGGAATTTATTCAAGGCCTGATACAATTTCAAAAAGTTATTCTCATGGAAAAGACTCACATACATTGAGGAGCTCTTGAATGTCACCTGAAGTTTGTGATGACTGTACAATTAAAAACACACTAAAATCCTAGGCAGCTCTCAGGCTGATCTAGGGGAAAAGATAGAGATCATCAACATTTTCAATCATGAAAGTGACATTAGGGGAAAAGAGGTAAGCGAGGGAAAAGCCAGGTAAGTGACAAGGAAAAACGTGTGGCTAGACAAATGGCAACCCACTCCAGTGTTCTTGCCTGGAGTATCCCAGGGACAGAGGAGCCTGGTGGGCTTCCATCTATGGGGTCACACAGAGTCGGACACGACTGAAGTGACTTAGCAGCAGCAGCAGCAGACAAGCGATTAAATAGGAAGGGGAACTTCCTCAGACTTAAAAGACGACTGCACCCAAGTAGATGAATCAATTTTGAAAGTTACTTCAAATGGTCACCACCGGCAAAACAATGGTTAGAAAAAATATAGATAAGAGATGACATAATTTTGAATTCTGATAAACAAGTGGATCTGAAAAACCAAATAAGGACATTAAACAAATATCACATGTAAAGAGTGAGATAGCACTGATTGTGGTCATTTGATAGAACTAATACAATGGAATCTAATTAGAGTTATAAAGTGATCAGCTTGAGAGTATAACTTAAATTTAAAATAGTGTTTAAGCCTCCAATTGGTAAGGACAATCTCCCTTGACAGTACAGAAGATGGCACAAAAGGTCCTAAATGACAAATGACCTTTATTCACACCTTATAATTCTCGCACGACATTCAGAGGTTAATAGATAACATCCCTTAGGCATGCACAAAATCTCTGCACCCATAAATGCAGAGATGTATTTCCACATCATTAACCACAGACTCTTCTCAATGCATCCTCCACACCTTAAGGGGGCATGATGAACACACACACAAACACACTCACACACATGAGACATCTGAGTCTGAATTAAAGAACATGATCCATTGCTCATTCCCTTTAATGGTAGATAAAATTCTTACCCCAAAATAGTGAGGATTATAATTTGCATTCAACACCTCGTTCCTTGTTGCTGAACAGATGCATAATGTCTATTTAAATTTATCAAACATGAGAACAACAGAGGCGAGTACAAATGAACAGCATTTTATAAGAACTTAATAAGAAAATTGACTTTCATGAAGCCAAGCAATCACCTTACCAAAAAAATCTCTTGGGCTATATAATTCATTTAAATATTCTATTCAGTTTAAAGTATTTCTTTAATAACAATTTAATATTTCACAAGATTAAGCACTATCTTACTATCAGTTGTTTGCCTTTGGAAGGTTTTAGTTAGATTAAATGAGCAGCATATAAAAAATATTTTTTATCAGTTAGGTATTTTAAAACCTGAAAAAAGTATTCACAATTCAGAGAAAGCTTATTTTAATCCAAAAGTGTTACCATGGCCCATTTTTGCCCTAAAAGCAATATATTTCTTATCAAAATGAAGCATGATAGCAAAATCTGTTCACCTAATGGAGTCATCACCGCTCTTTTTTCTAGTTGAGACACTTTTCTAGTGAGTTTAAGTTCTGGCAAAATCTGTTATGGTTCATTGGGCTTCATTATTCTTTGAGTCATATAATTAAATGAGCACATGAAATAAAAACATGGCAGTGCCTATCAATCAAAAGAGTTCTGTGTTCTCAGACATCAAGAATCAAAATGTCAAGAAAGACTGATTTTATAAGGGCCCCAGTTGCCACTGATGTGACAGCGATTTCAGTGACTAAAAAGGTGATTCACTAACAAGACCTGTAAGAATTTGTGACTAGCTGGCCACGCATTCTTCAGCTCTTTACAACCCAAGTTTTAATTTCATATTGTCAATTATATGCCATACTTCTGAGAGGAAAGGAGCAATATATAAAACGATCAGTGACACTCAGATAAAATTAACAATAACAATTTAATTGTCATTTTGCCAACAGGATTGTTTTAATGACACAACCTAATCAAAGTAACGTGATTGCAATCATTCACAGGATACTATGTCAGAAGAACTTTTCAAACATTAAATACACATTTCTGCCTGAAAATGAGCTGGACCTTCCATTGTCGGCTTTGGCGTCCAGCTCTGTTTGTTACACATTCATTACATGCTGTACTCAGGAAGAAGGAATATTTAAAACAAACTTCTTTTCCTTCTAACTATTGCAGCTGCTTCTACCAAGCAATAAAAGTTGCTAGAGAAATCATATATACACATACATGTAAAATTAGGGAAACAAGCTGCTTTATTGCCTTGACTTAAAATAAGCTCAATCAGTAGAAAAGAAAAACGTTATAATATACAGCTTGATGAGCAGCTGAAGACAAGAATATACTCAGACGCAATTCTAGAATTCAGGATGTCTTACTCAGGGTTTGAATGAGACGAAAGACATTTCTCCTTTTAATTTTTCTAAACCACTGAATGAATAAGTGAAGTTTATGTGGGGAAAGCAACCCGAAATAGACAGATACATAAAATGTACTTAAATATGATTCTGAGACTTTAAGGCAGAAAATGCAACATCTTGCTCCGGCTTAATTATAATTCATAAAGTGCTATTTTATAAACGCTAATTTATGAGTTCAAGGTTCTTTTAATAAGTCAGCAACAAAATTTAACTCAATGTTAACAATTACTCTTTAGGATAAAAATCAACTGTATCGCTAAGCAATAATTAGAAGCTAGATTAATAAAATTATAAAGACTAAAATCAAGAGGCATATTAACTAACACTTCACAGATCAAAGGAAAGAAGACACTGAAAGGTTCTTTTTTTTTAATAGCCTTACTTTTGACGGTCGCCGTCCGGGTACAGTTGTAAAGGATAGCCAACTCTCCAAACACTTTTCCAGGACCCATTGTGCACAGCTTTACGCCTTCTTTTGTAACTTCAACCTTACCATCTAAAAAGAAGAAGGAAAACATATCATTTTGATTTTTCTCTCGTGTTTTATTTCATTTGTTGCATTTCTAAGATGGGAGAGAGGAGGGCCAGGCTCATTTTCAAAAATACAAAGCAGTTACCAACTAAAACAAAATCACCCTCAAGAAGCAATGCAAGAAATGTAAATCTTGTCCTAAATTATCTTCTCTTAAATTCATCATTGATAAGATTAGAAAGAAGACTAAAAGAAAACACCAAAAAAAAGGGGGATAGAAATAAAAAAGTCAAAATGTGAAATTATTCCAAATGTGATATTAGAAAACTCTAGTAATTCCAATTTTAAAGTCATTTTGAATTTGCAAGGAAAAATTGAGTGAGTGTGTTTTCTACAACACACTTCATATTGGGAATTTTCATCTCAGTAAGGCAGCTATTATGCAAAGGGAAATTACTTTGACCCTTGGGCATTATTCAATTGCAGCTCACAGTATCTTTTATTTTTAAACATCTTATCCAACTTGGCCAAGACTGTTTTATCTGCTTCTCAGCCCTGCAACATGGACTGTAAGGAAACCCAAGTACTGAATACAAAGGTTGAGGGGAAAGAAAGAGATACTGGGACTGTCGATGTTCCACAAAAGATTTGGAAAATGAAGTGCTAAAGGAGGAAAAGCTAAGGAAACAGCGTACACTGGATATATATTGGTGCCTGAAAGTAAAGAAATGCTATTCATGAAGGAAATTTTAAATATATATATATATATTTTTTTTTTAATTCAAAGCTATGTACACAAAACCTTTCATCATCTAATATAATGGGGAAAGAAATAACAAGGCAACACAGTCTATTCTATACTTTATGTTACCCTTTTATTACTCTTCCCAGTTACTTAGCCACAGGCTACAGAAGGGGAGCCTAATGCTTGGCAGTGGCTAGTGACTGAAAAGAATTAACACTACCAAGTTTGTCTGAATGTCAGGCCTTCATACATTGTCTCCATAAATTACCCCCTTAATCTATATGCTTCCTGTAATATTTATTTAACTTTTTAGAGCTTTAGCTTTACATTTACTCCTTCCTTTTTAAAAATCGACCCAGTTTTACCTATGAATAATATATTTATGAAGTCATCAGTTCAGTTCAGTTCAGCCACTCAGTCGTGTCCGACTCTTTGCAACCCCATGAATCGCAGCACGCCAGGCCTCCCTGTCCATCACCAACTCCCAGAGTTCACTCAGACTCACGTCCATCGAGTCAGTGATGCCATCCAGCCATCTCATCCTCGGTCGTCCCCTTCTCCTCCTGCCCCCAATCCCTCCCAGCATCAGAATTGTTCAAATACGTGAGATAAAATCTTATATATTTAAAAACTTTAAAAAGCTGAATTCACAACTGATACAATGTGCCACACACACCAGCCATGAAGCAAACCTAGAAGTGATTATACATTTACATAGCGTAGGAAATGGCAATCCACTCCAATATTCTTGCCTGAAAATTCCGTGGAGAGAGGAGTTTGGCAGGCTACAGTCCACAGGGTCACAAAGAGTCAGGCATGACTGAGCAGGCACGTGTAACCATACATTTACAAAGGAATTCTAAGTATAGACTATACAGACTAAGTGGGTCACTTAAAAAAATTAAAAATAAGATCGTCAAATTTTACTGCGTACACTCAATGGTTCCAATGTCCACCTAATCAACTTCCCTTAAAGTATTTAGCTTCATCTTGAAGCCACCCTCTTCATTTACATTCCTTTCTTTTTCCCCCTGTGTCTAGAAACAAGATTTGTTTTAAATGGAGTCCAGGTGCATGGAAAGCAGGTGGGTCTGTATGTGGTTGTTTTGTTTATGATGGGACAGATGTGGGGAAACAAGGAAAAAGTCAAATAGGCAGAATACTTAGCACGCTTATGCAGAGGCTTACAGCCCTCAATAAATGGCCCAGTATGGAGGTTTTTCTATGCTTATAATTTGATATTAACTTTAAGAATACATTTTAATGAAACTACCTCAGATCATCACTGTGAGTCACTTCACAATGATACTTAATGATAGTTAGCAGAACCTAACACAACATTGTAAAGCAATTATACTCTAATAAAAATAAATAAATAAATAAAAACAAAAAGCTCCTAACAGTGTTGTAGACTTTTTTCCATTATTTTCCCTGGCTAAACTCAATATTGACTAGAGGCTATTAGGACTGTTACTTGAGGTACTAAAAATAATCCAAAATGTGGTTAATTTATATCGCCTATTCCTTCTCTTTTTATTCATTTTTTTAATGTGATACTATATTGCTATTATTTTTACTATGCCCTATCTCTACCAGGAAAGAAAAATAAAGAAACATTCAAGTTATTTTTATCTGAACTCTGCTAAACTGTTAAAGTTGTTTGTGTGAGAGGTGTTAGAATATTGGGTTAAATAAAGCCTGATGGTTATTTATAGTTTCACGTGACTCTTGATATCACTCCTGCCATTAGCATGAATACTTGAAAGCTTTATCACAGCAAATTGAGTGTACTTTTTATTTTACTTCAGGTACCACATGCCCATTTATGATGTAAAATGGGCTGAGCCATATGTCCTAAATTTTGCCACATTGAACAATAATTAACCTACCTCTTGCTTTTTGGCATCACAATTTATGTACCACTTTAGGGAGATGGTCAGTAATAACAGATCCATAGTAAAGCATCCACGCTGCTGCTAAGTTGCTCTGCTGCTGCTGCTGCTGCTAAGTCACTTCAGTCATGTCCGACTCTGTGAGACCCCATAGATGGCAGCCCACCAGGCTCCTCGGTCCCTGGGATTCTCCAGGCAAGAACACTAGAGTGGGTTGCCATTTCCTTCTCCAATGCATGAAAGTGAAAAGTGAAAGTGAAGTCGCTCAGTCGTGTCCCACTCTTAGCGACGTCGTGGACTGCAGCCTACCAGGCTCCTCCATCCATGGAATTTTCCAGGCAAGAGTACTGGAGTGGGGTGCCATTGCCTTCTCCATTGCAGAGCACTGAAGAAATGAAGTCACTCAGTCATGTCCGACTCTTTGTGACCCCATGGGCTGTAGCCTACCAGGCTCCTCTGTCTATGGGATTTTCCAGGCAATAGTACTGGAGTGGATTGCCATTTCCTTCTCCAGCTAAGTTGCTTAGTTGTGTCCAACTCTTTATGACCCCATGGACTTTGGAAGTCCACCAAACTCCTCTGTACATGGAATTCTCCAGGCAAAAATACTGCAGTGGGTTGCCATGCCCTCCTCCAGGGGATCTTCCTGACCCAGGGATCCAACTCTCATCTCTAGGTCTCCTGCATTGGCAGGCAGGTTATTTACCACTAGCACCACCTGGGAAGCCCAAAGCATTCATACTTTTTTTAAAAAAAAATAAGAATCAGTACTTTCTATAAATAAAAGAAGGTATTGAATTTACAAGAAGACCCAGAGTCTCCTGACTTTATGGGTTTTTTTTTTTTTCAACTAATCTGTAGTTTGGGGCCATAAGGGCTTTCACAAAGAAGACCAATCAGTTTAGAGATTTATTACTGGCAAGCTGAGACAGAACGGTTGGCAATAAGCTAATTATGAATCCTCTGTGCTGAGTTCCAACAATCTTGGTTGGAACATGCAAGACAGCTTGATTGGTCACTAAAGGGAGACAGTTGTTCTATCAAAGGTCCCATCTAGACAAGATCCTCCATCTCCTTCGTTGTCTAATACTTTTATGATGTTGTAGGTTTGAGAACACAGTTGTTACGTTCTGTATTCTCTCATGAGGGTTTCTATGGCTGATACATTCAACAGGAACATTTAGCATTGTGATGGCTGAGCGGTGCTGTGATCAGCATGGGTATATTTTCTCTAGGAGAAGATATGCATTTGTTATGAGAAGATTACCACCATAAGTTTAGTTAACATCTGTCATCTCACAAATACAGTTGTTGTTTGTCTTTTTCCCTCCATGTGATGAGAATGTTTAGAACTTACTCTCTGCTTCCTCGATGGATTAAGAATACTAGTATATTGAACTTGCCTTGTCGTTTTAGGTTAGGAGTGTGGTCACTAAGGCTACTATGGGCTAACTAAAGGGAAAAAGCCTTCTCCTCTCTAGGGACAGATAATAGTCTTAGATAATCTTCCTTAAGAATACGTCTTGTCAGTCATTTACATATGTCTTTTTTAAGTCAGTATAAACGGAGAAGGCAATGGCAACCCACTCCAGTCCTCTTGCCTGGAAAATCCCATGGACGGAGGAGCCTTGTAGGCTGCAGTGGGACACGACTGAGCGACTTCACTTTCACTTTCCACTTTCATGCTTTGGAGAAGGAAATGGCAACTCACTGAGAGTTGGACTGTGAAGAAAGCTGAGTGCCAAAGAATTGATGCTTTTGAACTGTGGTGTTGGAGAAGACTCTTGAGAGTCCCTTGGACTGCAAGGAGATCCACCCAGTCCATTCTGAAGGAGATCAGCCCTGGGATTTCTTTGGAAGGACTGATGCTAAAGCTGAAACTCCAGTACTTTGGCCACCTCACGCGAAGAGCTGACTCATTGGAAAAGACTTTGATGCTGGGAGGGATTGGGGGCAGGAGGAGAAGGGGACAAGAGAGGATGAGATGGCTGGATGGCATCACTGACTCGATGGACACAGGTCTGAGTGAACTCCGGGAGATGGTGATGGACAGGGAGGCCTGGCGTGCTGCGATTCATGGGGTCGCAAAGAGTCGGACACGACTGAGTGACTGAACTGAACTGAACTGAGTGTGCTTCAGTTTTTGTTTGTTTGTTTTGGGTTTACCAGTATCTTATTAAAGACTGGGCTTCCCAGGTGGCGCTAGTGGTAAAGAACCCACCTGCCAATGCAGGAGACACAAGAGACTAGGGTTCCATTCCTGGCTCAAGAAGATCCCCTGGAGAAGGAATGGAACCCCAACGCCAGATTTTGCCTGGAGAATCCCATGGACAGAGAAGCCTGGTGAGCTACAGTCCATAGGGTAGCAGAGAGTTGGACAGGACTGAAGCCACTTAGCATGCACACACTTTAGAGATTAAAGATAAGAGAAAGAGAGAGAAAGAGATAAACAGAAGCGACTTCTTCCCTAAACTATGTGTCTTACAGTTTCTGTAACCATCACATCCTTATAATGCTTTACATGGGGCCAAGCTTCCGATTCACAGAAGTCTCTTTTCTTATATAATCATAGAAATTCTTACTAGAAGCACGAAAGTACTAGTCATCCAAACGGAATGAAACTTAGTCTGAGGTATAAGAGGCTAGTCGAGGTTGAAGCTACATGAGTGAAGACCTCTGTTTTCTCTCTTTCAATTAGGAAAATCTGATTTCCCTTCTAGTCATGACTGCTATAAATACATTAGATACAATTTTTCATTACACTAAATTACAATTGATTGTAATACATATTGAATATGAAATAAAATCATTACTGGTGTACTTAATAATCAGAGAATCAAAAACATAAGGGATGTATCTAGAACTAAAAATCTCACGGGAACTAAAAGAAAAAAGAGAGAGAGGTTAACATGCACATTAATAAACGTGAAACTCATTTTTGTTTTGGCTTCTAACTCTGACGTCTTGGGCTTCCCTGTGGCTCAGCTGGTAAAGAATCTGCCTGCAATGTAGGAGATGTGGGTTGGGAAGATCCCCTGGAGAAGGGAATGGGTACCCACTCCAGTATTCTGGCCTGGAGAATTCCATGGTCTGTATAGTCTATGTGGTCACAACGAGTTGGAAGCAACTTTTCCCTTTCACTTTTTATGAAGTCTTAGGGCATATGCACATATCCACAAAGGAAACCTACAGGAGGACAGAGAATGAAATTTAACCAAGCCAGATACAGAAAATCACGTGAACCAGCAGAATGAAAGTCTGGAATGAGCAAATTACATTACAGCATTTCTGTTCTTAGAGATATTTAAGGAGTAAGAAGTTACTAAACCTATTGTAGATGACTCAGCCATTGACCAGACAAGAACAGAACTCTGGAAAGACTTCACAAGACAAGCATGATGATTCTATAATCTTTCTACATCTTATGTTTTGAAATCCTAGCACTTTAAAGTACTCAAAAGGCACTAGATAAATATCAGTGGACTAATTCAACTTCTAGTGATGAAGAAAACCAAAGACAGGACAGATAAGAGATATTCACACATAGGGAAGAAATAGGAAGTAGTCTAATCATTCCCTGATTAACAAGAGTTGAATAGATAATTTGACTGTCTCAACTCAAGTTTACTAAGCTCAATTCTTGTCACACAATGCATTTTTGTTCTATTACTTCCACGATACATGAGCACTTCATTAGTCTAATCAATGAATGGCCATGTCTTTAGTTCCTTCAGTTCAGTTCAGTTCAGTTGCTCAGTCGTGTCCGACTCTTTGCGACCCCATGAATCGGAGCACGCCAGGCCTCCCTGCCCATCACCAACTCCCGGAGTTCACTCAGACTCACGTCCATCGAGTCAGTGACGCCATCCAGCCATTTCATCCTCGGTCGTCCCCTTCTCCTCCTGCCCCCAATCCCTCCCAGCATCAGAGTCTTCTCCAATGAGTCAACTCTTCGCATGAGGTGGCCAAAGTACTGGAGTTTCAGCTTTAGCATCAGTCCTTCCAAAGAAATCCCAGGGCTGATCTCCTTCAGAATGGACTGGGTGGATCTCCTTGCAGTCCAAGCAAGTCTATTCTCAAGAGTCTTCTCCAACACCACAGTTCAAAAGCATCAATTCTTCGGCGCTCAGCTTTCTTCACAGTCCAACTCTCACATCCATACATGACCACTGGAAAAACCACAGCCTTGACTAGACGGACCTTAGTCGGCAAACTAATGGCTCTGCTTTTGAATATGCTATCTAGGTTGGTCATAACTTTTCTTCCAAGGAGTAAGCATCTTTTAATTTCATGGCTGCAGTCGCCATCTGCAGTGATTTTGGAGCCCAGAAAAATAAAGTCTGACACTGTTTCCACTGTTTCCCCATCTATGTGCCATGAAGTGATGGGACTGGATGCCATGATCTTCGTTTTCTGAACGTTGAGCTTTAAGCCAACTTTTTCACTCTCCTCTTTCACTTTCATCAAGAGGCTTTTTAGTTCCTCTTCACTTTCTGCCATAATGGTGGTGTCATCTGCATATCTGAGGTGATTGATATTTCTTTCTCCCGGCAGTCTTGATTCCAGCTTGTGCTTCTTCCAGTCCAGCATTTCTCATGATGTACTCTGCATAGAAGTTAAATAAGCAGGGTAACAATATACAAC
The DNA here is from genome assembly GCF_014754425.2 of Oryx dammah. Lineage (NCBI taxonomy): Eukaryota > Metazoa > Chordata > Mammalia > Artiodactyla > Bovidae > Oryx > Oryx dammah. The sequence continues at coordinate 7,356,159 of NW_024070198.1, forward strand.
CTTGACATACTCCTTTTCCTATTTGGAACCAGTCTGTTGTTCCGTGTCCAGTTCTAACTGTTGCTTCCTGACCTGCATACAGATTTCTCAAGAGGCAGGTCAGGTGGTCTGGTATTCCCATCTCTCTCAGAATTTTCCACAGTTTATTGTGATCCACACAGTCAAAGGCTTTGGCATAGTCAATAAAGCAGAAATAGATGTTTTTCTGGAACTCTCTTGCTTTTTCCATGATCCAGTGGATGTTGGCAATTTGATCTCTGATTCGTCTGCCTTTTCTAAAACCAGCATGAACATCAGGAAGTTTAGTTCCTTAGAGACTGGCACATGACAAACAGTATTATCAGTGTCAGACCTGTGGGGACGCATCATATGATTTCTGTGTTTCTTATGTAATAGTATTAAGTTGGGGAGACTTTTGGACCTAACACTATGGTTCTCAAATGGGGTCACTTTTAACCCTAGGGGCTATTTGGAAATATCTGGAGATATTTGTTTGGTTCTATGAAAGCTCTGGAACTAAGGAGGTTCTTCTGGCAGCTAGAGAGTAGAGGAACATCACTAAACATTCTCCAATACACGTCAGCCCCCACAAGCAAGCATTTTCAGTGTAAGAATGCAAGCAGTGTCAACGTCGAGAAACTCTGAAATGAACTATGTCTACATGTGTGCAAAATACTCTACCTTTAAAGGGACAATTTTCACTTCCACTTAAAAAAAGAATCTCTACCAGATATAAATTGCAAGCTAAAAAAAGGCTAGCACCAGGTTGCAATATTTAAGTAATCCATGTCGCTATTAGAATAGAATTAGAATAAACACACAAAGCTACTTTACTGACTTATTTTCCCCAGCAGATGTCACCTGGAATAGAAATGATTAAAAAAATTTTTGAAGCAAGACTTATGAGAGTATCCTGCTGATGTTAGAATGACGTCAGCATTTTTCCAGGCATACTTGAGACTATCAGGTTCTGACTCTACTGCTGAATGGTTGAAAGATGTGGGATAAGTTATTTAACTCTCTATGTGTCAATTATCTCACTACAAATTTGGTATAATAGAACTTAATAGGTTTTGATAATTAGATAACGCATGTGCCAAGATAAAAAAATATAGGTTAAAAATAGTTATTGAGGAAATTGTACTTCTTTTTAAAGAAAAAATACTTTGACAAGCCGTTTTAAGGAAAAAAGAAGCAGGGTTCAAGGTTTTGGTTCATAAGATTCAGGAGTGGAAAGGAGAAGAAAGAGAAGAATGATAGATGAGCAGAGGCAATAAAAAGAAAAACATGATCAAGAAACTGGAGATTTCAAAGAAAGGGGCAGGCAGGAAAGCTTCATGTTGAGACAGGCTTTAAGATTTTTAGTAGGAGGGATGTCTAATGTACAATATTCAGTTAGTTGTTGCCAGAATTAATGCCCTACATTTCTCTCCAAATTAATCTGCTTCACACTAATTTCCTGTGTAAAGGCCTTGGAGGAAGATAAAAGCTTGAGGAAAGATCCACTGCTTGGATACATCAATAAACAGAAAAGCAAGGAAATGAAGAATGAGTGATAATGGGGAGCTGGAAAGCAGGAAACCCTACAGTCTCTATGTAAATTGTGTAATTATAAGAGACTAAGGACTCAGAAATTGGCAGATATTTGAGAGGAGGACATCAGTCTTTTCACAGGATGTGAAATGGGTGCTTAATCCAATTGTACCTAAGGCTAGGGAGGGTAGAAAAGAAGTCACTGTGACCAGAATGATGTTGCTTCAATCAGAGATTATGTCTCCTTTATCTAAGTTCACCTAATACCTTTTAATGGCTCTTAGGAGGCAGAAAAAGAATTCTGAAATCACAAGTTCTAAACTAGTATTCTGGTTCTCACTGCTCTTGACCTGTAGGCATTCAATTTCTACACCAGGGCAATGGGAACAGCTACCTGCTTCACAGAATTAACATGTGAAATTTATGTCAGAGTTTGGTGTGTGATCAAGCTTTCTACACATATTAGTGTCCACTAAACTAATTGAAGGGCCAGTCATTTAATCCTGCAGTGACTGGCTGTAAATAGATTAGTAAATTCTCATGAGTGAATAAACGAGAGTGTTAGAGAAAATGACCACTGGGGTGATCATGCTTTAGGGAAGCCTGAAGATTTTGTTTTATATTGCCTATGGAGTCCAGAAGAAGGAAAAACAGTACAGCTGACCCTTGAGCAATTCAGGTTTGCACTGCATGGGTCCACTTAGATGTGGACATTTTTCAATAGTGAAGATTTCAGTACTGTCGACATGGAGTAGGAATCCGTGGGCTGCTGGGTATAGAAGCCTTTCCATGTTCCTCATTTCTTGTTTGTAGGATTCCAGCCTCCATGACCTTCCCTGATTCCCAAAGGGCAGCTTTGAGGAATTAATCAGGAAAGGGAGTAGATGCAGAGACAAGAACAATCAAGAAACAATAGTGTAGCTTTAGGGCAGAGTCCTGGTTCCACCTCAAAGATACACATCACAATATCTTTGTGTTCTTTACAAACTAAACCCTCCAACAAGAGGAGTTAGCATTTTTCATTCCAGAGAAGACCACTGAGACCAGACTAAAGGCACCAGAGAGCTCATCAAGAGATTATCTGAGAACAGAATAAAGGAGTGCAAACCCTGCACAAACCTAATCTGATCAACAACTCTGCCCTTGAACCACTGCTATAAAACTCCTTAAGAAATCCTTCTGGGCTTGAACACACAGTTGTCAAGGGCAGGAACCTGCTGTCTCCCCCTTTGCTGGGCAAAGCAATAAAGCTATCCATTTCTACTTCACCCAAAACCACAGATATGAGAGGGACAATTACAACTTTTACTTGGATTAATTTATGCTTGCTAAAGGATCAATTTGTAATAAAAAAGTGTCAACCTCCCACTCTACTTGGTAAAAGTATGTTTGTACTGTAACTTACTTTACCCAGCAGTATAATACATTTCTCACAATGCAAATTTTTATTTTATAGCTTACTCTTGATGTGACATTTGTATTTCTATCCCCTTTAAAGTAATTATGATCCTCTAGAGCATACAGCAAGCACTTGCCTATCTTCACATTTTTAAAAAGCAGACAAAAAAACAAAGAATAACCACACAGCCTGAAAAATACCCTGAACAGGTATAAAAAATAAAGAAAAAAAGAACTTACTCTCTCAAAAGCAGTTGTTCAAATGGCCTGGAACAGGTTAGGAATGAGAAGATTTGGTTTGAAAGTTATTCCCAACACAAAGAAAATGGACTTTGTCCTCGTGTGTCACTGAGAACAAAATAAGCTGAAACCAGGATAATATTTTAACAAGTTAAACTGAGGGTGGAATAAAACTGCTGAGCACCCCTCTAGATGGCAGTCAGGGGAAGTGGCAAATTCAAGTCTTGCAGTAAGAGAGTTTTATCAGTTGATACATGGATAAACAAAATGTGGAATTCTGTCCAGCCATAGTAAAGAATGAAGTACTGACTGGGATTTCTTTGGAAGGAATGATGCTAAAGCTGAAGCTCCAGTACTTTGGCCACCTCATGTGAAGAGTTGACTCATTGGAAAAGACTCTGATGCTGGGAGGGATTAGGGGCAGGAGGAGAAGGGGACGACCGAGGATGAGATGGCGGGATGGCATCACTGACTCGATGGACGTGAGTCTGAGTGAACTCCGGGAGTTGGTGACGGACAGGGGGGCCTGGCGTGCTGCGATTCATGGGGTCACAAAGAGTCGGACACGACTGAGCAACTGAACTGAACTGAACTGAAAACATGCTAACTGAAAGAAGCAAGTGATTAGGACCACATATAATTGAAGCCAAGCAGGACCCTGTGGGACCCTCCTAGGTACAAAAGCCACTCTATGTTTCACATTTCTCCTAGACCCTTCCTTAGGTTCGAAAAGAGTAAACCCAAGCAGTTAATGATTAGGAAAGCAAGGGAATGAAGAAACAAAGGAAAAGCGGTCAAACAATAAAAGTAGTGAGAACTTAAACAACAGTTCCGCACTAAGCAGAGTCCTAGTTCCTCCTCAAAGGACATACGTAACAATCTAGTGTATATCTTTGAGCTATCCTGCAGAAACTAAGACCCTTACCTGGGTGGAAGATGCTGATCAAGAAGATATAGACCCTAGACTGATTGGAACTAGAAGAAAGCCATGCACCCTGCATCCCTCATCCCAAATGTTTCCACCAGGGAGTTTGGGTCTTTCACCCAATAGCTGCCCATTCTTCTTGCTTTTTGCCTGGCAATAAACATCATGCTTTCCTTTGCCACAACCTGTCTTTACGGTGCTGTAGATGAGTAGACCCAAGTCTGGTTTCATTTATACTTAATGTCCAGAATAGGCAAGTTTATGGGGAACTGAACTTAGATGGCTAGTTGCTAATGGCTGGGAGAGATGAAGGACTGCGGTGTGATGGTGTAGGGGTTACGACATTTGTTTTACAAGAATGAAAATGTTCTAAATTTGGCTCTGGTGATGGATGCACACAGTATAAAATACTATTAATAAAAGCCACTGAATATCTTAAATTAGTAAATCACATGGAATGTAAATTATAAAATAACAAGGACTTAGCGCAGGCACACAGTAATGCTCAGTTTTAAGACTGACCATTAATGCCATATATAGGATCATATGACCCCTTACGAGAATGTTGGACATTCAGATGATTTGACTTCCATTATTTTTCAAATAGCCTTTCTCCTACTCCCTTTAGGACACTCACACCAACATTTTTCATCAAGCATGACCTCATTTTCCTTCCCAAATTACCGTCAATCCCTTCCCAACTTCACTGAATGATTAGCACCACCAAAATCATCATTCAGTCATGAGATCAATGACTATAAATCCTTCTTACTGTCAGCATACTTAATCTACTCAATTATATTTATTCCATAACTAGAAGCCTTTCTTAAGCCTTTGTTCACAACTAACATAGAGCTCCTTTTCTGGATTCTTTGCCACCAAACAAACCAGCAAAGATATTAGAATCATTCTCCTCGATTACTCTTCTCATAAAATATCCCTCTGCTATGAAGTTTACAGTAGTTTTTATAGAGTCAAAAATCAAATTCCTGGTGCTGTATATCTAGTCTTCCCACAAACTAGGACCTTTCCTAAATAAACCCAACACTGTATCTTTGTCTTTGTCAGTTTCTCTAATCAAACTTCATGGTCCAGCTCAAAAGTTCTTAACCTAATAGAATATATTACACACACACACACACACACACACACATATATATATATATACACACACATACATATATATAAATCTAATATTGGTGATGTACAGGGAGGCCTGGCATGTTGCAGTTCATGGGGTCGCAAAGAGTCGGACACGACTGAGTGACTGAACTGAAGTGAACTGAGTATATATATACACATGTGTGTGTGTGTATATATAATCTTTGCTTTTACTGACCTCTGTAAAAATGTAGCATTTCCACAGTAATAGGCCATACAAGCATTAACAGTTCTTGTGACTTTGTCACAAATAAAAGTTATATTTTATATGATAGCTGTTTCAGAAATCTTAAAAACTGTTTATACTTTCCACTCAAACTCATGGCAGTTAATAGATACATTGTTAGGTATTATTTAATGTGTTTAATCTATGCCAAAACCAATACAGAATTGTAAAGTAAAAATTAAAAATAAATAAATAAATAAATAAAAATAAATAAAAAAAATACACATGCATTAATGAATCAAAAATGTTTATTAAGTTCTTTTTATATAATTTGTTTTCTTAGTAATTCAAAAGCAGCCAGCCTTACGTACTTTAGAATATTCTGAAATGAGGTCCCTAAAGAGCAGCATTCTGCAGAGACGCATAGTGCAGAAAAAGATTATTCAATTAGCCAGAAGTTCTTAATCTAGATTCCTCATAGAATCTTAGCATGGTATTAATAACTATCACTAATGGCCCAGAATTTGCATGAAAAGAGAAGAAAATGTAAATTAAAAACTAAAACAAACACTATTCTTGCTGGTTGGAATACCTGTTAAAGCATAACATTATGGATTCTGTCTTACTCTTTGTCAACTGAAGTCAAATGACTCCATGGACATCTGGTTTACCTCTCATTGTAGACTGTTAACTTACTAATGTATCTTTGGCCATAGGAAGGAAAGAGGAAGTGGTAGCTCTTCTAGCACAAATCCAGTAAGATAAAGGAAGACATACTAGATATACTGCTTATATGAAAACTATAAAAATAGAGGCTTTATCTTGAATGTTAAAAACACACACACACACACACACACTTTGCCTTAATACATTTTTTGTTAATCACCCTTCTAATCTATTATACCCAACTAACTGTATTCCAGACACAGGACTGGAAAAGGTCAGTTTTCATTCCAGTCCCAAAGAAGGGCAATGCCAAAGAATTTTCAAACTACTGTACAAGTGCACTCATTTCATATGCTAGCAAGGTAATGCTCAAAATCCTTCAAGCTAGGTTTCAAAAGTACCTGAACAGCAAACTTCAGATGTACAAGCTGGATTCAGAAAAGGCAGAGGAACCAGAGATCAAATGCTGCTGTTGATTGGATTATGAGGACTTAGGCCAGCATGCCCCAACTCTCAGGACTGTTGTAGTCAGTGCCCCTGACCCTGTGGCAGGCCACTGTCAACCCACGCCTCTGCCAGAGCCTCCTGGACACTCACAGGAAAGTCAAGCTCAGTCTCTTCTGGGGTCACTGTTCCCTTCCCCTCTGTCCTGGTGCGCATAAGGTTTTCTTGTGCCCTCCAAGAGTCTGATACCTTAGCCCTGTGGAAGTTCTGCAATGAAATCCTACTGACCTTCCAAGTCAAATTCCCTGGGGGTTCTCAGTCCCTTCACCAGAACCTCAGATTGGAAAATCTGTTGTGGGCCCTAGAACTTTTGCAACAGTGTGAGAACTTCCTTTGTATAACTGTTCTCCAGTGTGTGGGTGGTCTGTTTGGCGGCTCTATAGTAGAATTAATGGCGACTTCCTCCAAGAGGACTAAATCAAATCTGTGTTTAAACAGTGGAAGTTACAAATAGATTCAAGAGATTAGATCTGATAGACAGAGTACCTGAAGAATTATGTAGAGGTTTGTAACATTGTACAGGAGGCAGTGATCAAACCCATCCCCAAGAAAAACAAATGCACTAAAGCAAAATAGTTGTCTGAGGAGGCCTTACAAACAGATGAGAAAAGAAGAGAAGTGAAAGGAAAGAAGAAGAGGAAAGATATACTCATTTTAATGCAGAGTTCCAGAGAACAGCAAGGAGAGATAAGAAAGCCTTCTTAAGTGAACAATGCAAAGGAATAGAGGAAAACAATAGGATGGGGAAGACTAGAGATCTCTTCAAGATTTTTAGAGATACTAAGGGCATGTTTCATGCAAAGATGGGCACAATAAAGGATAGAAATTGTATGGAACTAACTGGCTGGATGGCATCACTGACTCGATGGACGTGACTCTGACTGAGCTCTGGGAGTTGGTGATGGACAGGGAGGCCTGGCGTGCTACGATTCATGGGGTTGCAAAGAGTCGGACACGACTGAGCAACTGAACTGAACCGAACTGAACAGATCAGAATACATTAAGAAGAGATGGCAAGAATACACAGAAGAACTATAAAAAAAGATCTTCATGACCCAGGTAACCATGATGGTGTCATCACTCACCTAGAGCCAGACATCCTGGAATGTGAAGTCAAGTGGGCCTTAGAAAGCATCACTACGAACAAAGCTAGTGGAGGTGATGGAATTCCAGTGGAGTTATTTCAAATCCTGAAAGATGATGCTGTGAAAGTGCTGCACTCAATATGTCAGGAAATTTGGAAAACTCAGCAATGGCCACAGGACTGGAAAAGATCAGTTTTCATTCCAATTCCAAAGAAGGGCAATGCCAAAGAATGTTTGAACTGCCTACAATCTCACTCATTTCACATGCTAGCAAAGTAATGCTCAAAGTTCTCCAAGTGAGGCTTCAAGAGTACATGAAACAAGAACTTCCAGATGTTCAAGTGGGATTGAGAAAAGGCAGAGAAACCAGAAACCAAATTGCCAACATCCAGTAGGTCATAGAAAGCAAGAGAATTCCAGGAAAACATCTACTTCAGCTTCATTGTGCAAAAGTTTTGACTGTGTGGATCACAGCAAACTGGACTATTCTTCAAGAGATGGGAATACGTACCACCTTACCTTACCTGCCTCCTGCAAAACGTGTTCAGGTCAAGAAGCAACAGTTAGAGCTGGACATGGAACAACAAACTAGTTCAAAATTGGAAAAGGAGTATGTCAAGCCTACATATTGTCACCCTGCTTGTTTAACTTATATGTAGAGTACATCATGTGAAATGCCAGGTTGGATGAAGCTCAAGCCAGAAACAAGACAGCTGGGAGAAATATTAATAACCTCAGATATGCAGATGATGCCACCCTTACAGCAGAAAGTGAAGAGGAACTAAATAACCTCTTGATGAAGCTAAAAGAGGAGAGTGAAAAAGCTAATCGAAAACTCAACATTCAAAAACCAAAGATCATGGCATCCAGTCCCATCACTTCATGGCTAATAGATGGGGAATCAATGGAAACAGTAACAGACTCTATTTTCTTGAGCTCCAAAAATCACTACAGATGGTGATGAAATTAAAAGAAGCTTGCTCCCTGGAAGAAAAGCTATGACCAACCTAGACAACATGTTAAAAAGCAGAGACATTACTTTGATGACAAAGGTCCATATAGTCAAAGCTTGGTTTTTCCAGTAGTCAGGTATGGATGTGAGAGTTGAACTATGAAGAAGGCTGAGCACCAAATAATTGGTGCTTTTGAACTATGTTGTTGGAGAAGACCTGATTGAGAGTCCTGTGGACTGCAAGGAAATCAGAACCAGTCAATCCTAAAGGAAATTAATCCTGAATATTCTTTGGAGAAACTGACGTTGAAGCTGCAGCTCCAATATTATGGCCACCTGCTATGAAGAGCTGACTCACTGGAAAAGATGCTAAGAAAGATTGAAGGCAGGAAGAGAAAGGGACGACAGAGGGTGAGATGGTTGGATAGCATCACAAACTCAATGGACTGAGTTTGAGCAAGCTCCTGGGGATGGTGAAAGACATGGAAGCCAGATGTGCTGCAGTCCCTGGGATCACAAAGAGTTGGACATGACTGAGCAACTGAACAACAATAACACTGGATCATCAGAGAAAGCAAGGGAATTCCAGAAAAACATCTACTTATGCTTCATTGACTATGCTAAAGCCTTTGACCTTATGGATCACAGCAAACTGAAGAAAATTCTTAAAGAGATGGGTGCACCAGACCACCTTAACTGTCTCCTGAGAAACCTGTACGGAGGTCAAAAAGCAATACTTAGAATTGGACATGGAAAAACAGACTGGTTCAAAACTGGGAAATGAATGCAAGAAGGCTATATGTCATCACTCTACTTATTTAACTTATATGTAGAGTACATTATGTGAAATGTCAGGCTGGATGGATCACTAGCTGGAATCAAGATTCATGGCAGAAATATCAACAACTTAAGGTATGCAGATGATAGCACTCCAACAGCAGAAAGTGAAAAGGAACTTAAGAGCCTCTTGATGAAGGTGAAAGAGGAGAATGAAAAAACTGGCTTGAAACTCAACACTCAAAAACAAGATAATGGCATCTGGTCTCATCACTTTATGGCAAATAAATGGGGAAAATGTTTAAGCCATGACATATTTTCTCTTCTTGGTCTCCAAAAATCATGGAGAACGGTGACTGTAGCCATGAAATTAAAAGATGCTTGCTTCTTGAAAGGAAAGCTATGACAAACCTAGACAGCATATTAAAAAGCAGAGACATCACTTTGCCAACAAAGGTCCATAGAGTAAAAGCTATGGTTTTTCCAGTGCTTATGTACGGATGTGAAAGTTGGACCATAAAGAAGCTTGAGTGCCAAGGAATTGATGCTTTTGAACTGTGGTGCTGGAGTAGACTCTTGAGAGTCCCTTGGACCACAAGGAGATCAAACCAATAAATCCTAAAGGAAATTCACCCTGAATGTTCATTAGAAGGACTGACGCTAAAGCTGCAGCTCCAATACTTTGGTCACCTGATGTGAAGAGCTAGCTCATTGGAAAAGATCCTGATGCTGGGAAAGATTGAGGGCAGGATGAGAAGGGGACAATAGAGGATAAGATGTTTGGACAGTATCACCAACTCAATGGACATGAGTTTCAACAAACTCCGAGGGACAGTGAAGGACTGGGAAGCTTGGTGTGCTGCAGTCCATAGAGTCTCAAAGAACTGGACATGACTTAGCAACTGAACAACAACCCTAGTACGAAAAAATTTTTATTAATACGAAGAAACCCAATAGATTTAAAACACTTAAAAGGATGACCCAGAGGGATGGGATGGGGAGGGAGGAGGAAGGGGGGTTCAGGATGGGGAACACATGTACACCCATGGCAGATTCATGTCAATGCATGGCAAAACCAATACAGTATTGTAAAATAAAATAAATAAATAAAATAAAAACATAAAAAATAAATTAAATTAAATACTTAAAAGGATGTAAAGTTCTATCTTGCCAGGAGCCAGCGTGAGGAACTCCGACCATGGCAAAGGTCATGAGGAAGGAGGCTTCAGCATACGCAAAGGTGAGATCGAGCCTCAGGAAACCCCCTGTTCCCGAGCATCTACCCCCAAAACCAGAGTGCCTACTTTACTGTTTTATGCTCTCACCTACACCTCTGACTTTACAGGGGGCTCTCCCCCATCACCTCTCTCGGAGAAGGAGTTAACTTGCAGCTCCAGTTAATAAAAATTCCTGGGCGTGATAAGAGTGTTTCAACTTACAAACTCCTCTGAAGGTTCTCTAGCCTGCCTGGGCGGGTTTGTCCAGCCACATGTGATTGTTTACAGCCTCCCAACCGTGAGAGGCACGAGATACTTTAAACTTTCTATATACAGACTCTTTTGAGAAGTTACAAAATTATTAGTATAGTATAGTGGGTTGATTAGAAATTATATTGGTGAAGGGTTTTTCATTTGTTGAGCCAATATTTGCTGCTAAATCTCCATATTCCCTGCCCTTATAATAAATATAACTAGCATATAGGTGAAATAAGTATTAACCTTTAAGATTAATCATGTTAAACCTTAGGCTAAGTAAGTTCCTTTCTTGACTGTAACCCACTACACCCTCACCCTATAGGAATGCAACTTTATTTGGAGGGTGGTGCCTGGTTTAAGAAAAAAATCACCCCTGGAAAAAATAAGTTTTCTGGTTGACTGACCATTATCAGAAAGGGCCATAAAATGTCAGCAGGCCTCATGGCCAGAAGATGATGTAAAACCCCTAAGACCTTTGTATAATTTTATACGAAGCACCTGATTTTGACAAGGGTCAGGTCTGCTGACTGCCCCCCCTCCCGTGACTCTGTATTCATCCCTATGTATAACAAAAAGTATATAAGCAAACCTGAAAAATAAAGAAATGGGATCGGTTTCTGGAAAGACTGATTCCCCCGTGTCGTTCTCTCCCCTTCTGGCTGAATTCCCATCTGGTACGTGGGTACTCACCAAGCCTGCTAATTTTGCCTGGGCTTCTAAGATCGGACCGGGAAGGCCTCAGTGCCTCCTCTCCTTCGGGAGAACGGAAAGACACCTGTGGGCTACGTAGGTGGTGATTGGTATTCCACGTAAACCAAGTTATTCAGCCTCTTTTTCCCCATTAATTTTCCTACTACACTATCCATTTCTAATCTCTCTCTATATCTGTAATTAAATAAGTTTTTTCCTAGGACGCCTATTCCGTCCCCCCTTCGAATTACCCTGGATCCACCGGGGCTCGACCCCAGCACTATCTAATCTTGAGCAGCAACTAAAGAAAGTAATTCCCATAAACTATTATTCCTAAAGATAGCAATGTCCATGAATGATTCGTCTCAATCTAAAAATGTCCTGATTCACTTATGTTCTGAATTCAAGCACCTCTAAATGACATTAATGTCCATATTTCTGTTTTTCTAGATTTTAGTTCATCCACCAACTTGAGAACTTTTCATGTGAGCAACGAGTTTCTTTTCTTTTTATAAACTCTCCCAGCACACTCATACCCCAGAGAAGTAAATAAAAGGAATTTTCACTCTGCCTCAAGACAGGCTAATGATTACCAGCAGATCCAAAGTAAAAATTATTGTGTTTTATGTTGTGAAGATTATAAAACAGATGCTAACTGACAATGTGCTTCTGTTCATTACACAGGTTTTACATGAAAACTAGGATATAAAGGACTTCCCTCGTAGTCCAGTGGTTGGGAATCTGTCTGGCAATGCAGGAAACAAGAGTTTGATCCCTGGTGTGGGAAATGGGATCACACATGCCTCGAAGCACCCGGACCTGTGGGCTTCAACTACTGAACTCCATGCACTTAGAGCCTGTGCTCTGCTGCAAGAAAAGCCATTGCAATGAGAAGGCTGAGACCACAACTCGCGAGTGGTCTCTGTTTATTGCAACGAGAGTAAAGCCCATGTGCAGCAACAAAGAGCCCACGCATGGCAATGAAGACCCAGCACAGCCAAATATTAAACAAACAAATCAAGTGAAGAATGCCAATGGTTTTTAAAAGTGGGATATAAGAACCCATGCAAATAATATCAGAAGAAAACTCTGGTATCTAACATATTAGAATGCAGAATACAAACACAATATAGAAGACATTTGGCACAGTGTGATTTTAAATTATGTTTGAATTCTTAGAAAGCACTCTGCCTTGTATATCACTGCAGCTTCACAGGGAAAAATAATGTTAAAGTTCACTAGCCCTGGGCCTTTATTTTTAATGTTCACCTAAGAGGCTTTGAAGCCGATGGTCTCTACTGGGAAAGTATAAAGTCATGAAAGATGGCAAGGGGCCAGTCAACATCTCCAGGATTACAGAGCAAGAATAAAATTAAAGCTCCTTAGTGAGACCAAGAGAGAAGGAAATGGCAACCCACTCCAGTGTTCTTGCCTGGAAAATCCCATGGGCGGAGGAGCCTGGTGGGCTGCCGTCTATGAGCTTGCACAGAGTCAGACACGACTGAAGCGACTTAGCAGTAGCAGCAGTAGTGAGACCAAGACAAAGAGCTTACATAAGTTCTTCAAATTACCCACATATTTTATTCATTACAAAGCTCAGCAAAAATCAGAAGCCTTTTCCTGTGTTAATACCACCCTGTAGAAATAAGAAAATACTAAAGACACAGGACTACTTAACCCTTTTTGGGCCTTATGCAAGTTTGACCAGAACTGAATTTTAGTTGCTACCATCAGCAGACTTTTGATGAGTGAGAAGCTTAAACAAGTCTTGGAAAATATTGTCGCAGATAAAATCATTGTATTATATATATTTACATTAGAGAAGGTAGCTTAAAAATCCACTAATAAAAATTTCCATTTTCCAAAATAGTCTTTGGTATATATCAGCTATAAATATATGGTTTTAATACACAAAAAAGATAATGACATAGAGACAGAGTTGAGTTGTTTTTGTTGTTGTTCATTTGCTGTGAAAAAGTATTACAAGCTGGCACTCAACAAATCTATTTGATAAATAAATAAAGATCAGCTCTTCCAGCTCTACAGGTAGAAAATGCAGTCACAATTCTAAGAATGAACCTGGTTGAATTTTAGAAGAAAGCAATATTCTCCCCTTTATGTGGGTATCATGACAATATCAAAACAAATTAAAAGCGGGGACAGATGCAAAGTTCACAGAGACAATCCATACTTGTAGTGAGATACACTTAAGAGGCACAGACCACAGAACAAATGAAAATCTCTATCTGATGGGAAACATGAATGTCAACTTGTTGAAAAGTTCTTGTTTTCAATAGGCAAGAAACATTTTCTAGTCCCTTTCTGTGCCCAGTAGAAACATGTGATACCCTCAAAGGTATTGGATCTTGAGTTGAATAAAGATTACCTATCCAAATTAACAAGGAGCCATTTATATATACTCTTAGGCTCAGTGGCAAAGAATCCTCTTTTGCAGGAGACTGCCTGCAATGTGGGAGATGTTGGTTCGATCCCCACATAGGGAAGATCTCCTGAAGAAGGAAATGGCAATCCACCCCAGTATCCTTGCCTGGGGAATCCCATAGACAAGAGAAGCCTGGAGGGCTACAATTCATGGGGTCACAACAAGAGTCAGACATGACTTAGCAATTAAACCACCATCACCACCAATTATAAACTTAAGCTTCATGGTTATGTGCCAGAAGAGAATGAAATATTCACCAGAATATTCGAAACAGACATACCACATAACTTTGAAAATTCCAGCTAGGCATCTGTAGATGAGTCTTCCAAAGTAACTGGAGACATGACTGAGTTAGTTATAACTTTGTTAGATAAAAATTCAAGCCTCATGTATATTAGCTAGCTAAGGGGCAAATAGGACATGAACGTTTTATTAGAGAAGATATAGGGGACAATCAAAGAAAAGTTGCAGACAGAGGAAAATGGAAATGAGGATGGATCAGTGAATTGAGGACTAAAAGGAGAGAGATGAGGTTAAGGAAATAGGATGCAGAATAGCAAGAAGAAAGTGTGGTAGGTCAATGCATCAACGATAACAGATCAATATTTGATTACCTGGAGTTTCATGTTGGCCTTTAGGAGAACTCTTATGTATCTCCTGAAAACTGATCAGAAATGAACCTACAGGGATGCTAGTTCTTGCAGATACTTCTTCATGGAATTCCTTCTGCGTGGATCACAAATAGCTTAGTTGAACTGGCCAAATAAATATTCATAGTGATTGGGGTAGTGAGAGGAGTGGGGTGGGAGTAATAGTTACTATCAGGTGCCTAGTTCCTTATCTGCTCTCTAAATCCCAAAGTTGTTTCCTCATTTGACTTCAATACGCAACCTGAACTAACGTGAGGCTATTTATAGTCTTTACTTGACCTAAAAGAACATGTATACATTTTTCTGCAGAAATGTGATTGTGTTTGATTATAGGTGCTGCCCTGCACATGCAATTGGGGTTATTATATAATATGCAATACATGTACAATATTCCTTTTCTAAAGTGTGAAAAGTTATGAATTCTGAAACATCTGACCCCAAGGGTTCTGAAAAAGCCCTTGCAGATGGGTAGTATTAATACTTTACTCTGGATAAAACTTCTCCCTTTATTATGAGTGGGTCCTGGTGTAACAGTCATGTAGGGAAAAAGTTTGCATCTCAAATGAAAAACTACTGCTGACAGCAGGTATGTTAGGAAAGCACATACATAGAAAAGTATTTCTTACTCTCTTGGGTTTTATGATAATATTGTCCAGATGGACCTAAGAAAATGCCTATGGTGGGGGGGGGGGCGGGGTCATCCTTTCCAAAGCATAAGGCAGAGGTGGAAAAAATATGTAGGCCAAAATGAAATAAAAGAGGGGACCTTGGAATGAAGATCAAATCTAATGGATGAGGACAGTTGTTTTCTTTTAAAATTCAAGGTGATAGATTTCCTTTATATAATTTGATTCATGGGAAAGATTTAAACTTTATATTCCTAAATCTTAAGACAGTTTGTAGAAACCTTAAAGCGCTTTGTGGAAACTAACACATTTGAGAAATTGAAAAAAGAGGTTATGAAATTATTCCAAAAATAATTGGAACAGAAAATAATAAAAGTCCAGGTAGAGAGAGAGAGATAGCCAAGACCTAAGAAACAGAGATCAAGAACGCGTGAGGAAAGCCACAGTAATAAAGAATCAATTTCATTCCAAGCTTCCTAATAGTGAGGGAACTTAAACAAATACGTTACTTTTTTCTCACTGCATATATATATGAGTAGGAGGAACTCTTTCAGAGAAAAGAAAAAATCTTGTCTTTGGATTGTGAGAGAGAAAAAAAAGACAGCATGGGCATCATTGTACAACAAACTGGCACCATCTATAGCAGATTTACCAGGCAGAATGATTAAATATATGAATATTCTGTTATGAATTACTAAATACCCACTTTTATTGAACTATTAGTACTTAAATGAGAAAACATTTCAGACTACTACTCAATTGAAAGAAAACCCAGGACATTTAAATCAATGAACATTTACCACCTAAGGGCAGGGGGACAATCTTTTCAAAAGCATATTGTAGTTTCAAGTGTCCAACACAAAATCGATAAATAAACATTTGCTGAATGAATGTTTAGGCAGGGTTTCAGGGTTAATGTAAAGATTTTTTTCTTTAGAGAGATGAGTAATTTTTTTCCCACTAAAATGAATGTTTTAGTGATGAAGAAGAGCTACAAGTCTATTTTTAACTACCTTATTCAGTTAGCATGGCAGGCAGTTGTAGACAGTGGACAATTGTGTATCCAGCCACACAAAACATTTTAAGACCTATGAGTCTTCCCCAAACATAATGCTATAAAATGTCCTTTTGCTAAAAATACTGGAATCAAGTAATTATCTACTTTTGAATTTTAATGAATAGGCCATCTGTTCATTCAAATTGAAAAAATGAAATTTTTCTACAAATTAACTACTTGATGAGATGTCTCTGGTGACTAAATCTTCTGTGCTGTTTTTTGTTAGGTTTAACCTAAAGGTGACACTTAGCATATTATTCCAAGCTTTATAAACTACAATATGGGAAAAAAAATGTTTTTTTTCTGATCATATAATCATCACAGTTATCTGTTTCCTTGACAGGCTATGTTATCAAAGGCTAATTTTTATTACCATAATTTCCACAAACACTCTATTAAAATGAATCACTAGGAAGAAAAATCTGCCCATTTTCATTGGTGATGCTTATGACAAAGTTTTCATTCTAAACATTCTGATTTATGGATTATCACCATAATGATAAACAACAAATGTTTTCAATCTCATTTTCCTCCTTTCCAAGAACATTGTGTTTTCTTTGTGCTGAGCTCTCCAATACAGTAGCCATTTTCCACATGGGCAATTTTAATATAATTAAAACTAAATAAAATTTAAGTGTTGTTTCCTCAGTTGCTAACCATGTATCAAATGCTACATGTTGCCACCACATTGAATAGTACAGAATCTTTCTATCCTTTCAGAAGGTTCTGGTGGATATCACTGAAATATCCTTCCTGCTCTATTAAAAACAATACAACAGTTGAAAAGGCAGTTGCTTATGCTAAGCTTTGGGTCACCAAATGACCTCAGCTCTCACAAGCCACTGAATCTTAACACAGCCAGTCAAGAAGCACCCGATAGCTTCTGTTAGGTGATCTGCCTGATAGACCTTGCTATTTCCATTAGAAAACTAACCTTGCAATAACCAACATGGAAAAAATCTTTCATTTTGTATAGCTCCTCAGAGCACCTTTGTATCTGCTAAATGGGATTCTGCCCAACACAAATGGTTGCTCAAGTAAACTTCTTAAAAATAGGGACATGCCTCAGTTTGTTTTTGAGCATTTCTTACCATCATCCCGCCAAAGAATCATTCCTTCTTTTCATCAGTGAAGACCAACTTTTCTCTTCTACTTTCAGTCAGGTCTATTTTGTCTAAAAACTATTAAAGACATGTGCCCTGAGCCACCCTCATCAGTTTAGTTCCTCAAAATATCACATCATTCTACAACTAGTTGATTTATCTAATATCTCTTTCAGTTTTTTTAAGTCTTTAGGATGAAAAAATGACAAACTGTGTACAGTTGTGGGAAACAAAAGCAAAATTGGTGGCACTTTATAAATAATGCAAAACAGCACCAAGACTTTGGCAGAAAATATACTTCAATCATACCAGCAGCTAAAGCTTTTAGTCTAATTAAAAATGAAAATGCTATTACAATCTGAAATTACATCTAAGTTACTGAATTAGTATGCCTGATATTACAGTTACAGAAAATATTCAAGATGCTGCCTTTTAGAAAAAAGCTTCCTTTGTCTAATTGGCCACAGATAAAGGCAGGGTTCTTACAGATTATGACTGAATTGAACCAGGGTTGAACAATCTCATCTGAACTTTTAGAAGCAGTTTTAAATGTGTATACCCCATGTCATGTGGGAATTCACCTATAAAGTAGAACTGGTTAGAGAGATAACGTAATTCAATTATTTTCTTCAAGCTTGATCTTTGCCTTTAGCTAGGGCTCCCATTTCATTCTAGCCCACAAGCCTCCAACACACATCAATACCCAACAGTCTGTTAAGTCACAATGATGAGGTTTCTTTGCCCTTGGCTTTTCTTTCCAGAACACTCCATGCTAAGACCCTCACTATTTCCCAGACCTAACTAATTTCAAGGAAATTTCTCATACTCAGTTCGTTCAGTTCAGTCGCTCAGTCGTGTCCGACTCTTTGCGACCTCATGAATTGTAGCACACCAGGCCTCCCTGTCCATCACCAACTCCCGGAGTACACTCAAACTCATCTCCATCGAGTTGGAGTGATGTGACCAGCCATCTCATCCTCGGTCATCCCCTTCTCCTCCTGCCCCCAATCCCTCCCAGCATCAGGGTCCTTTCCAATGAGTCAACTCTTCACACGAGGTGGCCAAAGTACTGGAGTTTCAGCTTCAGCATCAGTCCTTCCAATGAACACCCAGGACTGATCTCCTTTAGAATAGACTGGTTGGACCTCTTTGCAGTCCAAGGGACTCTCAAGAGTCTTTTCCAACACCACAGTTCAAAAGCATCAATTCTTCAGCACTCAGCTTTCTTCACAGACCAACTCTCACATCCATACATGACCACAGGAAAAACCATAGCCTTGACTAGATGGACCTTTGTTGGTGAAGTAATTTCTCTGCTTTTGAATATGCTATCTGGGTTGGTCATAACTTTTCTTCCAAGAAGTAAGCGTCTTTTAATTTCATGGCTGCAATCACCATCTGCAGTGATTTTGGAGCCCAGAAAAATAAAGTCTGACACTGTTTCTACTGTTTCCCCATCTATTTGCCATGAAGTGATGGGACTGGATGCCATGATCTTCGTTTTCTGAATGTTGAGCTTTAAGCCAACCTTTTCACTCTCCTCTTTGACTTTCCTCAAGAGGCTTTTTAGTTCCTCTTCACTTTCTGCCATAAGGGTGGTGTCATCTGCATATGTGAGGTTATTGGTATTTCTCCTGGCAATCTTGATTCCAGCTTATGCTTCTTCCAGCCCAGCATTTCTCACAATGTTCTCTGCATATAAGTTAAATAAGCAGGGTGACAATATACAGACTTGACGTACTACTTTTCCTGTTTGGAACCAGTCTGTTGTTCCCTGTCCAGTTCTAACTGTTGCTTCCTGAACTGTACACAGGTTTCTCAAGAGGCAGGTCAGGTGGTCTGGTATGCCCATCTCTTGAAGAATTTTCCACAGTTTTTGTGACCCACACAGTCAAAGGCTTTGGCATAGTCAATAAAGCAGAAATAGATGTTTTTCTGGAACTCTCTTGCTTTTTCCATGATCCAGCAGATGTTGGCAATTTGATCTCTGGTTCCTCTGCCTTTTCTAAAACCAGCTTGAACATCTGGAAGTTCACGGTTCACGTATTGCTGAAGCCTGGCTTGGAGAATTTTGAGCATTACTTTACTAGCGTGTGAGATGAGTACAATTGTGCAGTAGTTTGAGCATTCTTTGGCATTGCCTTTCTTAGGGATTGGAATGAAAACTGACCTTTTCCAGTCCTGTGGCCACTGCTGAGTTTTCCAAATTTGCTGGCATAGTGAATGCAGCGCTTTCACAGCATCATCTTTCAGGATTTAAAACAGCTCAATTGGAATGCCATCACCTCCACTAGCTTTGTTCGTAGTGATGCTTTCTAAGGCCCGCTTTCCAATCGCCACAATAACCAACTGGTATAATAGATTCCCCCCATTTCCATCTTGATGGTTCATGGTAAAGAATCCGCCTACCAATGCAGGAGACCTGGGTTCAATCCATGGGTCAGGAAGATCCCCTGAAGAAAGAAATAGCAAGCCACTCTAGTGTTCTTTCCTCAGAAATCCCATGGATGGAGGAGCCTGGCAGGCTACAGTTCACGAGTCACAAAAGAGTCAGACACGATGTAGCAACAAAAAAACAATATTCCCACCCAACATGTATTTCTTCCTGAACTCCTTTTTCCCTCTTGTCATGATTCTTCACCTAAGTATTTATTATACCCCCACATAAGTATCCATTATACCCCCATTATCAAAGAAACTCTGCATTTTAAGGATTTTTTTTTTCCCAGCAATTAATGAACACACAAACACTGTTCTCAGATCAAACTGGATTCACTTCTTTGCAACAGGTGGATATATTTCTATTATTTTATAGAAGACAGATTGCTTATTTGCTGCTTTAACTAGACTTTAAATTATACAGTAGTTGCTAGGTGTTCTTCTCCAAGCACACCACAAATAAACTTTGAAGTAGTGTCCCAAAGACCTGTGTCCCAAATTGATCCAGGTCAAGGAGACCAGGATCTAGAGGGTGGGGTGCTAACTTTTGCAGTTCTTAACACTCCCCAGGTGACTGCCATGTGCTGACAGACTTGGGCTTCAGCATCACTGCAACCAGTGAAATATCTGATAAAAGAAAAGAAAGTAACCCCATAAGTGAGCTGACAAAGCCCACCTTCTATGGGTGGGGGTGGAGACAGAAGGGAGGACTTCTATTTTGAAAACCAAAAACAAGTTAACGTCATGGAAACCATGTATCAGAGGACCACAGCAGAGTCATGGGAGCTATTAGAGCTGGTATATTCTCACTAGAGTAAAAAGCAATAGGAAAATATAGAGACAGAAGAAATTTTAATTTATAGAATTATTAACAAATGTCTGCAATGAATAATGTTCTTTAAAAAAAACAAAAAAGACGTTAAGGCAGGGACTGGCAAACATTTTTCTGTAAAGGACCAGACTATGAGTATTTTAGGCTTTACAAGCCACACGGTCCCTGTTGCAGCTACTGAACTCAGCTGTTGTGGTGTGAAAGCTCCCATAGACGGCACGTAAATGTATGAGCATGCCTGTGACCTAATAAAACTTTATTTACAAAAAAAGGCAGAGTATTGGATTTGATCTAACTGTCTTGTACAAACTCCAGCATTAAGGGATATGGCATTTCTTTAAAACTATTATGATGAATTGTATTTTCTGAAGACCCCTAATAATATCTCCCATCTTACAAGCTCTTCTAAATTGTGCCCTTACCATTTCCTCCATCAAGAGGCGATTTCTATTTTGCAACCTTTTAGAATTTCCTATAACTGCTTTGGCAAATAGAATATGATACAGATAATGCTGGCCTGCCGGCTTCTGCTTCCCATCTCTTGGAATGCCCTCAACACAGCCCAGCCACCATGCTGTGAGATACTCAAGGTACACAGAGGATTGATGTGCAGGCACTTCAGTTAAACCCCAGCGTATGGTCAGCACTGATTGCCAATCACATGATTGTGGAACTGTGTTCAGTCCCTCATCTTTGCAACCCCATGAACACAGGAGCCCACCAGGCTCCTCTGTCAATGGGATTTTCCAGGTAAGCATACCAGAGTGGGTTGCCATTTCCTTCTCCAGGGGATCTTCCTGACCTAGGGATTGAACTTGTGTCTCCTGCATTGGCAGGCAGGTTCTTTAACCACTGGGCCACCAGGAAAGCCAATATTATCATTATGTATGTGACCCACATTTGTAACTTGACTTATGTTTCTAACAGACAGTGCTATCTGGAATCGACATGTTTAGGGGAGATAAAAATTACCCCCCTTGGCAAAGTGAAAGTCACTCAGTCATGCCTGACTCTTTGCAACCCCATGGACTGTAGCCCGCCAGGCTCCTCTGTCCATGGGATTCACCATGCACGAATCCTAGAGTGGGTTGCCATCTCCTTCTCTGGGGGATCTCCCCAACCCAGGGATGGAATCTGCATCTCTTATATCTCCTGCATTGGCAGGCGGGTTCTTTACCACTGGAGTCACGTGGAAGTCCATCTTACGATTTTTAAGAGCTTAAGATTCAGTTTATCTTAAATATATATACTGGCCAAGTACCCATATAACACTATTCCCAGATGCTCCCTGACTACAATCACATGAGGGATTTCCCCCAAGAAACACTTACTGAACCCAGGTCACCCACAGAACCACAGGAAATTGTCTTAAACCACCATATAAGGAGAACAACTTTTTTGTTGTTGTTATTGTTCAAGGATTGAGGGCACTTTTGCGGCTAATTTTAGATAGAATTTTGGTAATACACACAAGCAGACACTTTTTCATTCCTTCAAATTAAAGAAATGTATTTCCTCTAAAATTCATGGAAAGTCTCACTTAAGCCATATGTCTAGGTCACCCATACGTACAATGGCTATATTAAAGTGAAGTCGCTCAGTCGTGTCCGACTCTTTGTGACCCCGTGGACTGTGTCCTACCAGGCTCCTCCCTCCATGGGATTCTCCACGCAAGAGTACTGGAGTGGGTTGCCATTTCCTTCTTCAGGCTATATTAAGTAAATCCATTTAAAAAGTGTCCCAGAAGTTCTTCTTTACTCATGTTAATCATCATAAATTTAGTCATGGGTACTGTGCTGGGAAAGGCATGTCCTGAGGAACTGTCTATGTTGTAGCTGGACGTTTAGCTGTTACAAAGGAAGAGGAGTGGAGTGGAGTCATTAAATACTACTGTATCACTGTGATTCTGAGAAAGATCAGAAATTGACTATGTGATCAAATTAGGTTAATCCTACTTTGAACTAATTTTTCTTTAAAACAATTAGAGCCAATTAAAACAACAACAACAACTTGGTACTAAAAGTACATGGTGTTTCAGAATTGACATAGCACATTTTTAGAGTTGTTTCAAAACTTGAAACTTCCAACACATGGCTTCATTTAGAATGGATTCTCACTTTTTGAATGGTTGATTAACTCACCATCTATTCACACAATAATCATAATACTGAACAAATAAATCTGAGTATATTAATATACAGACTCTTTTGGCAAAAAATAATGAAAAGAGTGAAACCAAATTTTACTGAAGAATTTAAGTTTTAACTAAGAATAACTCTGGATCCCTTAAACTGGGAAGATTATTAAAGTGAGAAAACTAAATTCTAATGTGCTTCTGTGGATTCAGTAAAGAGACAGATGCTGAAATCTGAAAGAAATAGCCCAGAGGCAAGAATTAGGATTCTGAATAATACAGCTAAAAACTGGAGAATATAGGAGACAAAATTATAAACCTTGTATTAAAAAGGATGAGAATAGGGAAATATGACTCAGGAGAGCAATTTTCTTAAAGTCATCACATATTAAGAGTTGAAATATACATTCAAGGTCATAACATCCAATCATTTATTCTACAAATGAGAAAAACTAGATCCTAGGAATCTCAACAATGTGGTAAAATAAAAAGAAAACAAAATTTCTGCTGGAGGATAATCAGAACTAGAACTCAGTTCTCCTGTCTAGACTTCTTTTTGAGTTCTTGCCACTCCAGTGTTGCTGTTTTCAGAAGCATGAAGACTGATGAATGAAGGGCAGAGCCATGCCTAGTCACCTCTCGCTTTCAGAAGTAAGCACACACCTTATTACCAGGATGGCCAGTGCAGAATATAAAAAGCACACTGGATGTCATGCCAGGTAAATAATGTTAACAGAATTTTCAAACAGTCCAGGTTTGATGCAGGATACAGGATGCTCGGGGCTGGTGCACTGGGATGACTCAGAGGGATGGTATGGGGAGGGAGGTGGGAGGGGGGTTCAGGATGGGGAACACATGTACACCCGTGGCAGATTCATGTCAATGTATGGCAAAACTAATACAATATTTTAAAGTAATTAGCCTCCAATTAAAATAAATAAATTTATATTTAAAAAATAAAATAAAACTATATGGAAAAAAAAGAAACAATCATATAAAAAGTCTAAGAAAAAGGCAAGTCATACATTTTTGAAGAGAAAGAAAGCTGACAAGTCTTAGATAAAACAAATATGATACTCACTTATTTCATAATTTCTCAGTCACAAATTTATAATTCCTCAGGAACATCAAGAGCTCAACTGACTAAACATAAATTGAGATGGTCTAGATAGGAATAGAAGACTAGCTCTTAGGTCTTAAGTGTTTAGTTGCTTCTTTTTCTCAATACACTGCCTGGTATATTCACCATGGAACAGCAGAAGCATATTGAAATGAAATAGCTCTTGCTGAGGCTCAGAGTAAGAAAGGATTCAGGGACTTAAGTAGCTAGTTACCAAGAATTTACTCAGGGAAACAGAGTTGTTTTGGAGTAGTCCCAAATTTCTCTTTTAAACTCTAAATAATTTTACTATTTCCAGTCCACATTTGTTGTACCCTTTCTTTTTCTGACTTTATAGGCTTAAACTATCTCCTTTTCCTGATTCCATTTACTTGAGGTAGAGCTAAAAACATCATTTCTCTGCAATTTCCACTTTCTTGACTGCTTTCCTTGCCCTTTTGCAAATTCTTAGTTGTTTTCTGCCTTCCCCAGAGAAGTGTCTTTAGAGACCTACTTCACAATACTCACCCTGAGTCTTTATGTGCCACTTTCAGATAAACAGATATTACAGCTTGGAAATCTCAGAATGTCCTGCTCTTGAGAATCTCAAAGAAGCTGCTCATGGATATTTCCCTCTGTATGGCTAAAATTTTAGACTGTGCTCTGCTATGAAAGATTTAAATGTCTGGAATTTTAGTGAAGCTATTTCTATACCTCTTGACTGTATTTGCAGACCCACTGATAACTTTACATTTTAAGCAGAATACCAAGCTGAGGTCTACAGGTGGGACAGATGTTCTCCAGTCTGGAGTAGAGAACTGTGATAACAAACAGCACTATCACTAAGGCAGAAGTACAGATGCTACAGGTGGAAGAGGAATTAAGGCTCATGTGTATCAGTCTAGGAATCTTAGGAGGAATGGTTGGGTTTAAAGAGAGAGAAGTACTAACACACTCTAACATCTTTTTATCTCATTATTTCTTCAGTTCAGTCACGTCCAACTCTTTGTGACCCCATAGACTGCAGCAAGCCAGGCTTCCCTGTCCATGACCAACTCCCAGAGCTTACTCAAACTCGTGTCCATCGCATTGGTGGAGCCATCCAACCATCTCATCCTCTGTCGTCCCCTTCTCCTCCAACCTTCAATCTTTCTGAGCATCAGGGTCTTTTCCAGCGACTTGGTTCTTTGCATCAGGTGGCCAAAGTATTGGAGTTTCAGCTTCAACATCAGTCCTTCCAATGAATATTCGGGACTGATTTCCCTTAGGATGGACTGGTTGGATCTCCTTGCAGTCCAAGGGACTCTCAAGAGTCTTCTCCAACACCACAGTTCAAAAGCATCCATTCTTCGGTGCTCAGCTTTCTTTATAGTCCTACTCTCACATCCATACATGACCACTGGAAAAACTACAGCTTTGACTAGACTGGCCTTTGTTGGCAAAGTAATGTCTCTACTTTTTAGTATGCTGTCTAGGTTGCTCATAGCTTTTCTTCCAAGGAGTAAGCGTCTTTTAATTTCATGGCTGCAGTCACCATCTGCAGTGATTTTGGAGCCCCCCAAAATAAAGTCTCTCACTGTTTCCACTGTTTCCCCATCTATTTGCCATGAAGTGATGGGACCGGATGCCATGAGCTTAGTACACTGTCTCTTGGTACAATTAAAGCACACAGATAGGAATAATCATTCAAACTGATGAAGAGATGGAGGTGTAGTGTAGTCACAGCGATCCCATGAGTACACGCTTACAGCCCACAGTTTCAGTGCAGGGACCTTCATCCTTATCTCAGTTCCCAGCATACGGCGCTACTACACCAAGAGGAAGAGTCAGAAGGTGTTCTGTGAGAGAAGAAAAATATTCTCTGAAATTACCTATTTGACAACAAATGCTGGTTCCATATCTGATATGTTTCAGAATCCATATCTGAAGCTGCCAATTTGAGTAGTTTCTCATTTTTAGGGAAAAAAAATCCCAATTAGTTGTTGGTTCCAGGTGGTTTTTAGCTTTTCTGATTAATCAGATTTGCCCTTTACTGCAATCTGGATATTTCCCTAGAGAAAAATCAAGTCCTCTATTTAATCTGTGAAACTGTTCATTTATAATTTACGATTTGAAGTTCCACATGTACAATAAATCTGGCGATCGTAATGATGTAGGCCTTTAGAATTCCAAATGCAAGGCAGCTATTGAAGGGCAGAGCCTTCAATAGGCAAATCTGAGTCAGATAGGGAATGAATCTACGCTATAAAGATAAGGATTACCCCAGCACAGTCTCAGTCAAGTGATCAAGGTCAGCATCAACCATGGTGAGTCATGTTGATGATCCCTTGATACGAGGGCGTGTGTGTGTGCACCCATGCGTGCACTCGTGCACACTCAGTGGCTCAGTTTTGTCTGACACTTTGCAACCCCATGGGCTGTAACCCACCAGGCTCCTCTGTCAATGGGATTTTCCAGGCAAGAAGAGTGGAATGGGCCACCATTTCCTCATCCAGAGGACCTGCCTGACCCAGGGATCAAACCTGCCCCTCTTGAGTCTCTTGCATTAGCAGTCTGATTCTTCGCTTCTGCACCACTTGGGAAGCCCTGCGATGATGAAAACGATACTTTACTTCTATAGTTTTCCTTCAAAAAACATAATCCCAGTCTAATGTTGAGAAAAGCAGACAAATCCAGCTGAGGAACATTCAAGAAAATATCTGATCAGTACTGTGAAACTCGTTAAAGCCAAAAAAAGCCTGAGAATCTGTCACAGCCAGGAGGCGCCTAAGAAGAGACAGGGATTAAACATAAAGTGTAATCTTCAATGGGATCTTGGATCAGAAAAACATTAGGTTTGTAAAACTTCTTGATGTAACTATATATTTACAGAATTGATTACCATTATTGTAGTTCTTTCAGAAAATCGAGTCCTGTTTTTTGAAATCATATGTAACTAGACTTTACAACATGTATAATTTTTCATATGTAATTTGATCTTCATAATTTTATATTTGCTTCCATTTTGGCTCAGTGGTAAAGAATCTGCCTGCCAATCCAAGAGATGCAGGTTTGATCCTTGTGTCAAAAAGACCCCCTAGAGAAGGAAATAGCAACCCACTCAAGTCTTCTTGCCTGAGAAATCCTGTAGGCCAAAGAGCCTGGCAGGCTACAGACCATAGGGTCACGAGAGTTGGCCACAACTTAGTGACGAAGCATCCCCCATCAACCAACAACACCAGCAACACATGAATAAAAAAATGGGCTCTGGTTATTAAAAATGTATCAGCACTGGTTCATTCATTGTGACAAATTAGTACGTTACTGTGAGGTATTCATAATGGTGAAACTGGGTGCAGCATCCATGAGAACTCTCTGTGCGTGCACGCACGTGTGCTCAGTCACTCCAGTCATGTCCAGCTCTTTGCGACCCTGTGGACTGTGGACTGCCAGACTCCTCTGTCCATGGGATTCTGTAGGCAACAATACCGGAGGGGATTGGCATGCCCTCCCACAGAGGATTTTCCTGACCCAGGGCTCAAACCCGCATCTCTGCACTGGCCGGCTGGTTCTTTACCTCTAGTGCCACCTGCGAAATCCAGGAACACGCTGTACTAGTTTTAAAACTTTTTCGTAAAGTGAAAGCTCGTCTTAAAGTTTATTTTTAAAAAGTCTGACTAGCAACCATTACTTTCCAAACAGTAATGATCATACTAATCACCCACGGATCTTGTTAAACGAAGACTGATGATGGTAGATTTAAGAAAGACCCCAGGAGTCTATATTTCCAAAAAGCTCCTAGGTGAGGCTAAAGTTCATCCATCAATCAATCTAAGTAGCAAGGTTTCCCAATCTTTGTATGATTATCATTTTGGCTGGATAATTTGGATAATTCTCTGTTGTGGGGACTATTCTGTACATGAAACAGCATCTCTGATTTCTACCCGCTAGATGACAACAGCCTCCCTTTCTCCCAGTTGTAACAACCAAAATAAAGAAAGTCTCTAGGCACTGCTAAAAGTTTCTGTGGTGAATGGAGTCACCTCTATTTGCAAGCCACTAATTTAGAGGATTCATTAAAATGAGACTTTTAGGGGGTTACTTAGAGGGCTATTTAAATACTTATAATATTTTGATGCTTAGTAAGTATGTTTCAGGCTTCCAGAACACATAACTAATTATTTTATTAAGTTAGTTACTAGGAATCATCAATTCACTACCACCATAAAATAGGACTTAATATGGTTTCTATCTTCTGGGAATTTACCATTAAGCAGTTGAGTGACATGTTAGATGCATAGGAAGATAGCGAACTACAAACATACTAGCCAGTAAATTAAGCATTTAAAACAAAAGCTGAATATAAGACTGGATGCCACAAATAATATATTTGTATGGCTTTAGACAATTTACAGAATGTTTGTACATGTGTCATCAACTCATCTGAGCCTGCTATGTACCCTTGGGAAGACACATTATCCTAGGTCAGGAAACAAGTTCATAGCAGTTACTTGCTCAGTATCAACAGAAAATTCAAGTAGAACAAAGATCAGATCCAAATATTCTAAATTCTAAGTCCCTATGATACCATTAATTTATCTTATATGAAAAAGTCTTCTATTAGTTAAGCTTAATAGTTAGGCTTCAAGGGGAAAGATAAGACTTTATCCAGACAGTAGAAGGGACAGAATTCTGGCAGTCAGCTTGGCTAACAAAGATACCTGAAGATAAAACATAAATAACAAAGCAATTGATAGAGATGAAAGATAATTGGGGGTACAATGTCAAGAGCACAGACCTGCAGTAACAAGGCCTACCTCTAATTTCATTTCTGGTAACTGACTCAGGCAACCTCTGGCAAATCAGTTCACTATCCTGAACACTACATTCTTTACTCTTGTAATAGGGATATTAGAATTTAGGCTACGCGTCTCTAGTGGTGATTGGATGGCTTACGCCTAGGCAAGTTGAGTGCGCAGGCAAGGAAGATGGCACATGTTACTGAATCCACCAAAGCATGATCTTAAGACTCCAGCAAGTCAAACTGAACGTGTCTGTGTGTCTGTTGGTTTGAGGTTCACACCCAAAATGTGACAGTGGTATTCTAACTATCAATGCTGGTGTGAGATTAACATGCCCTCAGTTCCCCTGTTCCTTCTAAGAATTCATTAGAAGCCTTTTTTCCTCCCCCCGCCTCCAGTGTGCCCAATAAAGTCAACTTGAAATGTCTTGCTTAAGCTCAATGGATGCTAGTCACACCCTTTCCCAAGGCACCTCAGGAAGAAAAAAGAATCAGTGAGTTGCAGTTAATTTTGTTCACTGAGCACTTAACCTTTTGAAGCATGCTTATCTGGCAAGGAACTGCAGCACCAGTAGGTAGAAAAAGAATACAAAAGTGCAAATGGGGGAATTGCACAGACAGTTCTTATATACTTTAAACGCAGATGTACACACAAACCCCAAGCACAAAATTCCTTCCTTTTGTTCTTATGCTTGTCCCTTCACAGATTGGACATTGATCAACAGCAGTGGTAGCTGATAATTACTTTGTGGCTGCCATATGTCATGGCCTAGGGTGAAAAACAACTTACAGACCCTCTCAATCTTCCTAACATCCCACAAATGAGTTAGTGTCTTTACTTTACAAATGACTGATGACTAGACAGGTAAATGACTCGTTGGAAGTCATAGCAAGCCAACCTGTTTAAACCTTATTATTCTTTAGCACTTATCCAGTCTCACCAGCAGCCAGTCATCATGTTTAAAGGTTCTGGTGTTAACCAGGATCCTACAAAGACAATCTTTAGAAAGTACCTGAGGAACATAAACGGTATCTGCACAACCTACCCAAGACCAAGACGAGAGGCAACAAACTCAGGCGCCCAGCTAACTCAGGGCAGCTAACTTTGTAGTGCCCAACACTAAATCCACAACAGCACAGATCACTGGATAGTGAAATCACCTGCTGGCTCTTTGCAACTTCCCAGCATACCTTATGCTTCTTGAGGTTAACCCATTCATTACACCATCCCCACCACCCAGCACAGTCGCTGGTACGGTACTGTGACGTGCTTAGTCGCTCAGTCATGTCTGACTCTTTGTGACCCTATGGACTGTAGTCCACGAGGCACCTCTGTCCATAGGCATGGATGTGGCAAACACATAATGAATGCAGCAAGCATAAACATGATTTCCACTGTATCCCAAACACTGGTATTTTCCAATGCAGTCTAAACCAAGAAGGGTAGAAAGTCCAAATAAGAGAGACCAAGTATACATAATAATAATAACAGAAATACACATAATCTCAATGGGATAAGACTGCAGAAGAGCACAAGCAAGAGCCCGATCAATAGGCCAAACCAATAAGATCCTCAGTGCTTCGTGTTTCTGTTACAGTCAGTAATGTCCCAGGATAGGCAGGTACTACTCTCTTTACCCACATAAGCCAAGGGTTTGCATCTGTGCTCAGGCCCTGAAGAGGCTCTGGAAATGCAAATGTGGGCCAACAATGTCCTTCAAGCCATGAAAGGTTACTAACAGAGATCAGTCAACTGTAAAACATATGCACACACACGTGATGCCATCACAAATCAAAAATTTTTGTCGATTTCTTATGCCAAAGTGACCAACCCGCGTGCAATTAAATAGAAATTGGGCTATACACAGTGCATTTCCTGCTAAACTTCTCTACAGCCATTGTAACGAAAGCACATACAATTCCTGCCTTTTAAAACTACAATGATAGTACAAATCATACAGATACCTAACTGGGGGAAAAAAAGAGAAGGCATTAAAAAAAACAATGATTAAAATGTTCTCTACACACAAATTAAAAGTAATCAAAATTCATGGTGAAACATCTTACAATGGACTGCTTGCTTTGTTATGCATGAAGTGAAGTGAAGTGAAGTGGTTCAGTCATGTCCGACTTCCCGACCCCATGGACTGTAGCCTACCAGGCTCCTTGGTCCATGGGATTTTCCAGGCAAGAGTACTGGAGTGGGGTGCCATTTCCTTCTCCAGGGGATCTTCCCGACCCAGGGATCAAACCCGGGTCTCCCGCATTGTAGGCAGATGCTTTATCATCTGAGCCACCAGGGAAGCCTCTTGTTATGCATAACTTCAGTCTTACTACATGTAAGACTGTAAGAGATTATGCTACAAATAGTTCCGGAACCATCAAGTCAGTACATCCTCCTTAGACTCATGGAGGTAAGCAGCATTTCCCCATCCGAAAGGATTTTTTTCCTAAAAACAAACTTCAGAAAATTAGAGTCTGCAAATTGTTTCCGCTTCTACTTCACATATATGGATGCAATGTACCTGAACATAATTCTGAAAAATGAGATAAAGAGTTATGAAAACACCATATGTGTTAACCTTTCATTTTAAACAGCTGATTGTCCTCAAGTCTGTTAAGCCATTTTCCTCTACGGAGATATTTCCATCTAAGTGCTAAATCTCAGTCTCAGAAAAACTATGGGGTAAAAACTCTCTTACTTTCTCAGCTGGTGTTTCAGTCACTACTGAAATTTATAGCTACTGTAATATTTGTTTAAAATGCATGTTTTGGCCAAGTGATCCCTAACTTGGAACAGTTTCCACTCTCTCCTGGCTGGCAGCTGATACCTTCATCAATGCCAGAAAATGCTATTTTCTTAAGAGGTGTAGTTTGCCTCTTTGCAATTGCCACTTCGTCTTTTGACTTTGCTGTAAGCATGACGAACTGGCAACTGGCAGATACAGTGACTGATGGCAGCAGCCCAGACTGGACGGCAGAGAGATTAAAAGGTTGCTTGTAGTCTGTGATATGGATTTGAAGGCACACTGCCCTGAGGTTAAGTCACCCAAAAAACACACTCTCTAGTGGCCATGCCTTTCAGCAGCCAGGGCACCAGCTGCAAAATTTGCCGGCTTTGTTTAAAGAGGCCCACCTGCTCTAAGAATGACAGCTGGAATGCACTGCGGAAAACATTCTGGAGTTGGTGTCAGAAAATCGGGGTTTGAGTTACAGCTTTGTTAGGGACTATCTGTGGAACCTAGGACAATCCACCAAATTCCAATTCAGTTTCCTTACTTACACAGTAATAGTTTAAACACCTGCCCCATGTGTGTGATGATGGAGAGAAATGACGGTTGAGGCTTCCAACTGGTAAAGGAACACACAGACTAAGTTTCCTTCATCCCCTTAGATGTCTGTGTTATCCTGCTAGGCGTTATGACTGAATATTCTATTTCAAAATATACAGTAGATGCTATTTTTTTATCTTTAAAAAATGCTTTTGCATGTATTCCATACAACTGTCACCAGGATCAAGAGCTTCTTCACAATGTCCTCAGGGAATACACACTATGCTTACCATCCACGCTCACAATAGGACATTAAAGGGTCCTCATATACTTTGGCTGGTATTCTACCATGAGAAAGTCAATCCTTCAGGTTGAGCCATTATTTAAAAGTCAAATCCCTGGCAGAGAAATGCAGTGATTTTCATCATTCATCACCGCTTTCAAGTGGTCTTATTTCTCAGACTCTCATATTGAATGCCAGGCATGTACTGGCCTTTCCATATGCAATCTTTAATCATTACAAACAAATCTCTTTATAAAGGAGAATCCTAAAGCTTCAAGGTACTGAAGATGCTCAGTCTAGTAAAGGGGGCAATCAGGTTTCAAACTATCTGATTTAAAGCTCACAGTCTTTTCATCTCTATAAGGGAGTCTCATTTCTCCACCTTCCTAATAACTTTAACCAGGTTACCCAATTATAATATCTGTTCTCCTTTCTTTTACCCCTCCATAGTCACTTCAATCATTTAATTTTCCTTGTAGGTCTTTTTAAAAAAAAACAATCATCAAGACTCTACCATGTGTTATGCTCACTTATCTGTTTACTTGTAGATAATGTCCATACTATAAGGAAGATAAACTCATCATTTTTATCATGCCTCAAAGTCTGTTCTAAGAAGCTATACATACTATTTTCTGAGGTGATGGTTATTCTATGTATCCCAACCTGGATAGAGTACTGATGTTATCAGCCAGATATTCGTACATCTTTTGAAAGTATCATAAAACAGACTTAGTTAAATGACACAGGAAAGAGGAAAGGTGTCAGAAATAGGAGGGATGGACCCAGAAGATGTAATGAAAGAAAGCAAAAAAACAAAACCAACCTGTATGCTTGCTGGCTGTGGCTCTCAACTTAAGTGACAGTAATTATCTCCAACTCAGAGTGTTAAAAATACACATATATGTAAAACTATAAGCAGACATCCTAAGGTAGTTCAGCCCTATCTGCCATAGACTTTTTTGAGAAACCATTTTCCAGTGGCACACGTGGGTTATATGCTGCATTTCTCAGTATCAGGCAATATTCTTTGAAATTCATTAGAAATTCACATGGCACATTTCATTCATCTGTTTAAACATCTGTTGGTCTACGCTGCTCAGCTTGATTTTGTGTTTTAACTCCCAAAGCTTTCCCTTCTGAATCTCCGAAGCTGTGTTTCTTCATGTCTTAGTTTCACAAAATGCCAGAAAGATAATGTACATCCTTATCAGAAATAAAGCATTAGAGACAATAATATCATCTGAAATCTTAGTTATGGTCATTTAAATTACCTCATTAAAATGGTTTACCTGTGTAAGGTACACAGGCAAACAAGAGAGAGACTGATACATTTCAGTATAACATTGTTCTGGGCAACCAAAAACTACTTAGTTAAAAACACTTTTAATAAGTATATAAAGGCTAATAATAAGGATCTGAAGTCTTACCCAAACTTTGACTGCAGCATATTCCATTATTGATTTTAGCATTATAATCAAGATGTCACCCTTCTTGGTACATGCATCCAAGCTCTGGTAAATTCACAACTGGTAAAAAGTGTTTTATCTAATTTTGCTGCTAAGGTACCAGTAGGGCATGCTGTAAATACTAGTAGTATGTGGTGTAAGAGTGAAACAGTACCTGTGCAAATGGCTATATTTTCCTATGTTTGTTTAAAAACACATGGGCTGCCGTTTACTTTGTTTTGGTTCATTCTGAGAAAAGAGAATTTGAGAATGACTGCTATATCTGGCGTTTGTGGCCTCACCAATGGAAGAGACTACCTTTCAGGACTAGCCAATTCTTGGAGATAGCAAAGGGCTAGGCTGGAAGCAGGCCTTTCATATGTAAAGAAACCAATCTTGAGCCCATACCTCTAATCAACTCCTTTATCCAACACTCAGGCACCAAGCCAATATTCCCCCTATTTTAAATCAACCCAGGATCATGTAACAAACAGTTAGGAACAGCCCCTTTGCCCCAGAGCCTACCAGAATTCCTTAAACTGGCCAATCCTACGCTGCTGACCATATCCTGCCTTGTCTCCCCAAGGAGGCCTTTCTTTTGCTCTTTTCTGCCTCCTGACTAAACCTGATGCTTCTCCACTTGGACTGGCATGATTTGGCTGCACCCTTCTCATGGGAAATGTAAATAAGAAAGTCTTCCCTCATGGCATCATTCGGTCACCTTCATGAACTAAAATCCTGAAGCTACAATCACTGGTACACCTCTTATCCTTAAATGTCACTGTCCCTGCCATCTGGATCTGCCCACAGCCAGCTCGCCTCTCTCTCTCTCCGTGGAGATTCCTCAGGCCCACTGCAGTCAATCCCTGCTCTTAACCTCAGCTCCAGACAACTACTGATCTGCTTTCATAACTAGGCTTGTCTTTTCTGGACACTGCACAGAAAAAGCATCATACAATATGTAGTCTTCACGTCTGGCTTCTTTCTCACAGTGTAATGTTTTGAGGTTGATTTATGTTGGTGCTCATTCTTTTTTATAGTTAGTGTTTTGTTGTATGGCTATACAACATTTCGTTTTTCCACTGAGTTTCGGATAGTTAATAGAATTGTTTCCAGTTTGTGGCTACTCTGAGTAATGCTTCTAGAGCATTTGTGTACAACATTATATTTGGACATGTTTTCATTTCTCTTGGGTAGATCTTTACAAGCAGAACTGCTGGGCAGTATGATAAACTTAATATTTTTTTGAAGCTGCCAAACTCTTTACCAAAGGGCTGTATTGCTTTCATCCATGCTAGTAGCGTATAAGGGTTACAGTTTCTCCTGCTATCCCCAGTACTTGGTCTACTCTCTGTCTCTTTAATTGTAGCTATTCCAGTGGCATAAAGTACTTTCTTATTATGGTTTAATTTGCATTTTCCTAATGACTAGAATTTTGAGCCTCTTTTATGTGCTTATTAGCCATTCCTACACGGCCATTCATCTGTCTTCCTTGGTAAAATGTCTGTCTATTCAAGTCTTTATTTTTTTAATTGAAATATTCGCTTATTTTCTTTTCTCTCCAGTGGGAAAATTAGAATTCAGAGCTGCTGCAATATATTATATAAGGTGTCTAGCTTTCATAAAATAAAAATCATGATACATGAAATAAAATAGAAAAGTATGATCTATTCTAAGAAGGAAAAAAATTCTTGTGAACTGTCTGTAAGGGCCTCATATATTAAACTTGGCATACAAAAGCTCTACATCAGTTATTTTGAATATGTTCATAGAACTAAAAGCAATCATGTTCAAATGATTTAAATATAACTATGACAACAATGACTTTTCAAATAGAGAATATCAATGAAAACATAAAAATTATCAAAAAGAAAAAATAGAAAATCCATATCTGAAAAGTATAATAACTGAAATTAAGAATTCACCAGACAAGCTCAACAGTAAATTCAAGACATCAGAGGAAGAGTCAGTAAACTTGAAGACAGACCAATAAAAATTACCCATCCTGAAGAACAGAAAGGGAAATGAATATTAAAAAATGAGCAGTCTCAAAGACATTAAGGACATCCTCAAACATTCCAACATATACATAATAGGAATCCCAGGAAGGGCTGAGAAAAAGGTGGGTATAAAAGATATTTGAAGAACTAAATAGTTATAAACTTCAAAATTCAATAAATTTAATCTACAGATACATGAATCTCATAAAACTCCAAGTAGAATAAACACAAAGACCTCCATATCTAGCCACAGAGTAAAAATTTTGAAAGACAGAGATAACTGAATGAATGCTTCAAGAGAAAAACAATTCATCATGCACTGATAACTAAAAATATGATTAACAGCATACTTCTGTTTATAAATAATGGAGGTTAGAAAGCACCAAGATGCAAAGAAAAGAGCCAAAAACAAGCAAACAAAAAATAAAACACAAAACTATTAAATGAGAATCCTGTATCAAGCAAAAATATTCCTCAAAAATATAGGTGAAATAAAGATAATCTCAGATACAAAATAAAAGAATCTGTTACTAGCAGACGTGCTTTACAGTAAGTACTAACAGAAGTCCTTCACATTACAGGAGATGAGTAGAATGTAGTATATATGAGGAAATGAAGACATTAGAAAAGATAAACTTGTAGGAAAATATAAAAGACTATTAATTTTTCCTCTTCTACCTTGTAACTGATTGAAAAGACATATAATTATAAAATATATTTATATTTTATATATGATATCTTCATGTATACTTGTACATAAAATATGTGCCTGGAAGTGTTGAGAGCAACCCTGGGCAAAAATGCCATAGACTCTTACTGCTCTTACCCAAGGTTCAGCAGCTTTCTTCAGTAAAAGCTTATCAAATTACTACGTGCCTTTGAGCAATTTCCAGATTCCTGAAATGGCTACTTTGTCAATTTGGGGGGAGTTTTTTGTTTTATTTTTAGGAAAAGGATTTGCCAGATTCCTCAGACCATCATTCTGGAAGTCCCTACACCTCTTTCTCATAGCTTCACCAGGAATAGGTTAAACCATAAGTGGTATTAAAGTTCAGCTTTCCACAAAACTTAATTTTTACAGAAAAATCACAACGTGACCTGGGAATAATTTAAAAAGCTGAAAGTCTTGTGAATGATGTCCTTTTGAGAATCTTTCGGCTTGCCGAGGTCAAAAGTATTCCTAAGTTACATCAAAAAATGGAGTCTCAAACTATTAATAAGAATTTGCTGCAAGTTTTCAGGAATGTAAGAAATAAGGGCACTGCTTTAGCGGTTGCACAATGAGGATGTACAGAGAACAGAATGCTCTTCAGAATGCAATAGGAGTTTCAGCACTCAGAAAGCAGCTCTCCAACGCAGAATCAATTTTAGAAGTCATCCTCTCCAGCAAGTTGTTCGCTGCCCTCTACTTCGGTGTGTGTGCCCTTAGCTTCGCTCTGTCTCTGCTGTTACTGAACTCTCTCCATCAGTTAACAGGACTTTATTCATATTTGTTCTACTCCATGGATTCCATTAACTCATGACTTTCACTGGCTCATGCCTTCTTTATTTTCCTTTTTATGTCTCTGTCATTCTTTCCCACCTGGTGTTTGTGACGTTTCAATACTCCACATCCAAGCTCCACAAAAATTGAGGTCTCATTGAGTTTTATAGTACAGTGTTTCTCAAAATCTAATGTGCATCAACTTAGAATCTTAGTAAAATGAACATTTTTGATTTGGAAAGTCTGGGGTGGGACTGAAGATTCTGCAAGGTGATACTGGTGTTGCTGGTACACGGAATCATGCTTTCATGATCAAAGCTGTTAGTCAGCACTCAGAAAAAGGTTCAGCTACTGGGTGGAGCTCTTGGAACAATGCCTTACGGACCACACATCAGCTTTTAGCTGGTGGCTTTTGCATCACAGATTAATCCTCCATCAATCAGCTCTGAGCCAAGTCTTAGGAGTATGTGGTACAAACCATGGTACTCTATGTATAAAAGTACCCATGGCTCTAGAGGTGGCAGTCTATAGAATCTGGTATAAATAAATGTTAATGTTTTAGTAAATGGTTCTTCTTTTTATCTTTGCTGATCAAGGTAACTCACTTTGGAACTTAATGTGTCTGTAGAGGGCTGTTGGCCAGGTCTCCACGGTACCAACATTTCCCAAGGACAGTGTTAGCTTTTGCATAAATGGCACTATTTAGCTGTGGGTTTTTCTTTCTTTCTCAGTCTCTCTTCTCTCTCTCTCTCTTGCTGTTTGTTTTCATATTGGAACTAGATGTCTAATGAAAACAATTATAGATTCTCAAATTAATTTATTCTTAGAGATAACAGCTGTAAGGGAATAAATGAACAACAGTATTTTGAAATCCACAAGACGTGACAAAGCAGGGAAACAGGAACATAGAAACATATATTCTATGGGATTTAAAAAAAAACAATCACCAAACAAACATAAGAAATATTTGAGATGAAGAAAGATAGGGAGAAATGAAAGGTAAGAACAGAAAAAGTAAAAAGAGATACATTGAGAAAGAGGATTATCTGCTTGCCTTCTTTACTCTCAGCCCATTTTCTGTAAGTTCATATATGGACAAATTAACTGTATTTTTATATCTGTACAGAATGAGAATATATGAAAACAAAACAAATCTCCCCAATAAGAGAAGATAATATGGATGATAAACACGCATATGAAAACTTTTTATATATTTTGTCTATTAGAAATGGAACTGAATTTAAAGTATTCCATACCTACTTTGTCAATTGACAATTAGAATTCTATAATTTTAAGCTAATTATTAATATATAGAGTACTTTGTACACTATTCAGTACCTCCTCACTTTAAGCCTAGTGCTCTCTATCTCTGTTCACCAGTTTATCTTTATATTATCTATCACTATAGTTTATAAAGCTCCTTCATCTTTTTAAATGACTTTTTATTGAAGTAAAGTTGTTTTACAATGTTGTGAGAGTTTCTACTGTGCAGCAAAATGAATCAGCCATACATATACATGTATACTCTCCCTTTTGGACTTCCTTCCCATTCAGGTCACCATAGTGCCTTAAGTAGAGTTTCCTGTGCTATCTACACGCTCTCGTTAGTCATCTCTTGTATACATAAATACAGAGTAAAATCACGCAGTTTTAAAATGGAATGAAATTATAATTTATAGAGACATGGATGGACCTGCTGCTGCTGCTAAGTTGCTTCAGTCGTGTCTGACTCTGTGCAACCCCGTAGACCTAGAGACTATCAGACAGAGTGAAGTCAGAAAGGGAGAGACAAATGCCACATCTTAATGCATACATGTGGAATCTAGAAAAGTGCCCCTTCATCTTTTAGTTAAATTAATGAGTAGGCCAAACATTGCACCACTGCAAACAGAAAGGACTAATTCATTTTTATGCCCTGGTGCCTGGAACAGTGCTTGGCTAAATACCCACCCCTAATCCAGTGTGGATCTGAGTCCTCAGAGACTTTTCTATAAAACAAGGGGCCTATACAGGGTGTGCCCTAAGGTCCCCTTCTTCATTATATTTAAAATGCAGATTTAGCCTGAAAGCTTAAAGAAAATTGAGAATGACCCATTTAATCACCATAAGGAAACACATACAGCTAAAGTATTTTTCTGCTCACACATGGCAGCAAGACAAAGAGTGTTTGCACCAATGATAAGCATTTCCTCTGAAACCTCAAAGCCAGAAACATATATTCCATCTATGTCCCATGATCAGCAAGCATAAGGCTGGCATATTTTCTTTGGAATCTAGAAAGTATTTAGAGCCATGCTGGGCTTGGCAGAAGGTGAAGCTAGCCAAGGCCTGGTTCTGATCATTTGCAGCTGCTTCCCAGTCTGCTGTCATCCAACCAGACTCTAATGAACCCTAAGCCAGGCCTGCCTGCTGCGGCTTCCGAAAGGGGTGGAGGCAGCAACGCCTCTATTAAATCAGCCTTCTAGTTAGTGAATGAG
The DNA here is from genome assembly GCF_014754425.2 of Oryx dammah. Classification (NCBI taxonomy): domain Eukaryota; kingdom Metazoa; phylum Chordata; class Mammalia; order Artiodactyla; family Bovidae; genus Oryx; species Oryx dammah. The sequence continues at coordinate 7,395,854 of NW_024070198.1, forward strand.
AATATTGTTGCTGGAGTGTTCTCATCAACTAAACTAAACACAACTAAAGAAAACCTCTCCCTCCATCTCCGATGGATTAATTATAAGACAACAGTAATCTCTTTTGGACAAATGAAAAGATGTGGGATAACAGAGCTATGTTTTTCAATGGACAATGGTGGTTACAATGGAAGAAACAACATAAATGTCAGAGCTGCGCACAAGATTTCTTTAAAACTGCAACAATTTCAATAAGCACACTCTACAAAAGTAACGATTAAATACGTCTAATAGGGTGGATTTCAGAATATTCCTGAAGAGATTGTCAAAAAGATCAAAGTGAAATAATACATGACCTTTCACAATATGATCATTTGATATACAGTTCTGAAAGTTAGAAACGTATGAAAATATGAAAATCATATTATAATATAATCTTCATGCAACAAAAGACCTGATGTATAACTGATGTCAAGATGGATATCTGATGAATTATGGAAGGAAGGAATGCAGGAAGGAAGAGGGAGGAAAGGGAGAAAAAGCAAGAAGCAATGTATTCTGCTCAAAAATGTAAAACCACAACTAGAATAGTAAAGAGTGAACAAGGAAAATCACCTTAAAAATTCATATCCACCTTCCTTACAATAATCTTGTTTGAATTGTCATGGAACAAAACAGCAGGGAAAAGTCTCGCTGGGCTATTCTGAGAGGGAATTAATCCTTGACTTTGCTAGACACATCCATTTTGCTACTGAGACTAGCCTAATGTATAAAAACAAAACGGCAATAGAATGTCATTCTAAAGCACCCTTGAAATCTGAACGCATTAAAATAGATGTACTTGGAGAAACATGTGAGCCTTTCATCATGTAATAATGGCAACGGGATCATATTAGGGCCCGTTTAAAGGGTTCCACAGTTATTCTTATTTAAAGGCTTGTGAAAGATGAAAAACAGCGCCCATATAGCAATATGTTGTAAACATAACCTCATGGATCTAATAAATGCTGCCCTCCAAAGCAGTCTTGACAGAGGATGGTTATTTTTAGGCATTAGCTAAAATCATTTTAACATAGGATTAAGATACTGCAGTGGCCTATACATTTTTAAAAGCTAAGAAATCCTTGAAAAATGTTTCTTTTATTTTTTCTTGGGAAAGTAACAGAAAAATACCATGTTCAAAAGGTCTATAATTCATAACACAAGATAAAATTATAAAATATGTGTAGGAAAGTATAACATGAATATTTACTTTATATGTATGCATTTATAAATAAAATGAATGACACCAGAATGGTCAAGAGAGAATGGTTTAGATCTACTTAAGCGACCTGTGGCAAATACTTTGTTTCTCTGGGCTTCCAGCTCTTCCATGCTAAAAGAAAGAGAAGGCTGGCTATGTTTTATCTAAGGCCATTTCCAACAATAAAATGCTATGGTCTCAAATATCTGCAATTTGATATTTCAAATAAGGTACCATAATGGTACCAAAAGAAGAAGAGTCTTGGTAATATTTCTGGAAAGCACAGACTCAAGACAAATGCAGCATAGAAATCTCTAAGATGACACAGGTCCAAATGTAGCAAACATAATACGGTAGTGTAATTTAATATGATGACCGTAGTTCAATTTATTCCCTATTTTTGCCCCGAGTGAAACCACTGTAGGTTTATTTCTAGACTCTGCTTTTGAATAGCATATTGTAAGTCAAAAATAATTACAGAATAGTAAATATCCCAATGGCCTCTGTGAACTATGTCCTAAAATATTCTTCTCAGCTTTCCAGAAAAATCGTCAGGAGAGTTGCAATAATCGGGAGCTTATTACGGCTCAATTGTTATGATACAGATGTGGCTTTACTTACATTACTCATTGTTATTGGTATTCTGTATATCAATATACTGAGCCAGTTAAGAGGAACATTTTCTCAAAACTTAACAAATTCAGTCCACTAGAATTACTTCAGTAGATAAGAACCACTAGGAATCTTCATGGTGAACAGAAGGTTTTGTGGGAAGATATCTGGCGATAAAAATCATCAGGATGAACCAGACATCGGGAAAAGGAGACAGATGCCTATTTGTGGAAAAGGCCAGAATAAGGAAGACAGAGTTATGAAGAAAGCAAATATCTCTTGTTCAACACTAGTAGAAAGATGGTAGACTTTAAAAAAAAAAAATAGAGAAGAGCAAAATTTGCATTCTCAATTCGAACTTCTGGAGTTATTAGTACAAGATAGAGAATCCATAATTGCCGCAGCACAGCCTAGAGGGACATACATGCCAGGTATACAGAATAATTTCTAAGCCAGTCAAACCAATGTCACTTTGGAGAATCTATTCTTTACCTGGCGAGAAACAAAACCAAGACACAACATTTGATAAGAGAACTTTAACTCTGCTTGAAGAAGGGTGTGAATAGTTCTTCTTTCTTCCTGATTAATGTACTCTTCCAGTCATTGTTTAGCTTCTATGTTGAACTGGCATATTAATGCTTTTACAGTTAGTTTCTAAAACCCTTTTTCAAGAAAAAAAAAAAAACTGTTTCAGTAGAGATTAAGTATTTGTGTACTTTGTAAAACATCTTTATTTTCCAATCATTTTCCATCAAATCAGAAGCAGTGCCTGAATAATTCCTGGAAGTAAATTCTAGCCTAGCCCAGAGTTGGGATCAAAGATAAAGGCAACCATGACATTATGATATGGCCACGAGGTGGCAGCAGCAGGCACATATGTGTCCTCTGAAAGGCCAGGTTACAATGGATTAAAAAAAAAAAAAAAAAAAAAACTTGAAAGGCAGGGGAATTTCAGCAGCCAAATCTCAGGAAGATGCTTGGAAATTGACTAGATGCTTGGAAATTGACTAGATTAGAGATGAAAAAAAGGCAGAAACAAGGGATTAGAAACAGGGAGCGATACTGCAACTTATGCTGTCAGGGTTACTGAAGTTGGAGTTGACTTGGGCTTCCCTGGTCATCAAAGCATGTGGGTATCAACACTGGCACAGCTTTTCTCCCCTTCTGTGCTACCCACGGAGCAGAATGCCCAGGATTCAGCCCAGCTGGGGTATCCCACGGTACCGCCCTTCCATAAAGGGGCCTCACCTTGCAACCCTTTTCTAACGACAGAGACCAAATGATCTCTGATGCAAACCAGAACATTTTTGCATGTGAAACTAAGTGCTCTTAATCACCCCACCAGGGCATTAGACACAGCCCCGGCTGCTGGGGCAAATAAAGCCGTATGCTCAGTGGTCCAGTTCCTAACTCTCCTTCACGTGTGTGCGTGTACACTCAGTCCTGTCCGACTCTTGGCGACCCATGAACTGGGGCCCGGCGGACTCCTCTGTCTGTGGAATTTTCCAGCCAAGAATACTGAAGCAGGTTGCCATTTCCTACACCAGTGAATCTTCCCAACCCTGGGATTGAATCTGTATCTCTTGCGCCTCCTACATTGGCAAGCAGGTCCTTTACCACCACGCTGCCTGTGAAGTCCCCTTTCCTTTCATGAGAACTTCTCAAGTCCTCAGAGCCCTGGCAGGTAGGTGAACTGAACTAGCCTTTTCATTTCCTCCATTTAAGAGTGCCAGCACACAGTACACAAACTGTCAACAGGACTTTGCAAATTGAATAATAGCAGCTCATGATTCTTTAGTATACTCAAAGGACATTTAATTCAATACACAAACTGTGTGACTTTACAGATGAGGAAAACTCAGATCCAGAGAGGTTAGGAATCACTATCAGTATAGCAGAAAGTGGCAGAACCAGAGTCTGAGGGACTCCCCGAGACTATGGTTGGCCTCAAAAAAAGTATTATTGGTTCTCTGAACAAGCACCCAATGAATCTTGACTCTAACCTTTGGTGTCTTTTTCTCCCACATCACAGAATTTATCATGTATCTTTTTACCTGTCAGACGCCTCTGGTATAAATATCACTGCATGGTCCCTTATAGGATATAGTCTCTAAGTTTAAAAATCTTATTCGCTGCACAAAAGAGAGAACTTAGCATTCCTCTGTTATCTGACATCCTCAACTTCATTAAAAGCCCTTAGAATGTGCTGTTTTTTCTTTAGGAAAAACTGATTTCCATTTATCTGCTCCTCATGAGAAAAAATTGATTACCCCAATCCCATGCAAGGAAGTCAGTCAATAAATGTTGAAATACAATAATAATAATGACCAGAAAGCTCCATATTCTTCCTTACCCCTGCAGGTTGCCATGGTTACTAAAAATCTTGTTTTGTTTCACTGGTTGGTCCTTCTATTCTTTTACATAAGATTCCTCAGAGTTTACTGCTTTCCCTTCCTCTCTCCTTTCACTTTCTTAGGATCAGTGACTGTCACCTGTACAACACACCTGTGTTATATACCTGCGACTATTTCAGTGTAAACTGAAGGACATTACTTCTCAGGAAACTTGAAGAATCAAATTATGTGAATGAGTTTAAAGGACAGAAATGTGAGAACACTGTGATAAAAATCACAACATTCTACTTTTCCAACTGGGTCAAACTGTAAAAGGATGTGAAAAAATAGAATTTGTATGACTAAGTTGCTGTGGTTTCCTGATAGAATAAAAAATACTTCTTCTTTAGAAGAAATGCTTGTATTAGATATATTTGAATACTGAAAAGACATATTTCGGTACTGAAAAAATGTTTCTCCCCCAAAACAATCAAAAGGAGCTCCTGTTCTGTGTATAATGTTTCTGTGACCCAAAAAGGTACTTTCCCATTAAGTACACATGAAATTTTTCCCTGGGATTGTTACTCTGGTGTTAGCTTATCTTGAAGCTGGGCTTCAGCTTCTCAGCCCCCCAAATGATCCATTGCTGTTCCCTAAAATAGTCAGTGCATTAGTAAATATGTCTGCCATGTTCAAAAGCCCTCCACTCTAGTTTTCTATGAAGCTGTAGCATGGTAACATTTCTGAAAGTTGCATATCCTGGTGTTAAGGTAGTTTTGGCTGCTTTCAGCAATCCCATTCATCCTACACCAACAATTATTGGCTATTTTGTCATTCATTTCCTGTATCAGTCCAGCCTAGAGACTTGGTTGCTTGCCTTAGAATTCACCTTTTCTAATCTCGTTTTGTAACTTAATATTTATCAGATGATGAGGCTTCCAAGAACTAGGCATAGTGTTTGAAGTTAGACCTTTAGGCTACAAGCAACCAATGTCCACTTTATAGCTCAGGTTGAGATATCTTAACTGCAGAGCAATGATGAATGTTTTCTTTCTAGCTGTTTCATTATGTAAAATTGCTGCTATTTAGCCATTTTGATCTACATAAATGATGGCATCATATAATTTAGCCTAGAGCTGAGCAAGACAAGAGAAGATGTTGCCTGTGTGGGTTTTGGCATATGCACAACTCCTTAGCCCCTGGAGGAGGGCATGGCAACCCGCTCCAGTATTCTTGCCTGGAGAATCCCATGGACAGAGGAGCCTGGTGGGCTACAGTTCATGGGGTCATGAAGAGTTGGACACAACTGAGAAACTAACACTTTAGTCCTATCTTTCTACACAAAGTGAGACTCTTGAGCCTCAGTGAAAAATTGGAGGCACTATCAAATTCTTGCTGGAGAAGACTAAATTATTCAAAGGCAGGTGGATAAATCACGAATGAATTAACTGTGCTTCCTCCTGTTCCTCTATCTCACTTACAGTTGCCAGAAGGCAGCATAAAGAAAACACAGAAAAGTCACCACCACGACCAGCTACTCACAGGACCTGCAGAGGACAAGGAAGACAGAAAGGCAAAACTAAACCACTTTCTTTGGGGGCAGGGAGGTTAATCTAAAACATGGCTTTCTCATCAGGCTTTGCAAGGCTCCCAAGCCAAGATATATGCAAGGATTTCTTTGGAAGGGAGATAGAAAAATGAATGGGCTAATATTTTCAGTCTCACTGAACTAAGAGATACTGAATAGTTACTATATCTTAGGCCATGCGCACTACAGCATCTCTGTTTATCATGGCCCTCACACAGCTACTAAATAAAAATATAATTTGATCAAATAAGAGAGGTGTCACTGGGAGAGGATCAGACAGCAGAAATGGCATTGGGGGAAATGAGGACCCACTGAGATGTGAGGTCTGTCTGTACCAGTAACTCATATTTGATAATGAAGTACAGAAGACTCAGCTCTGCAAGTTTCATGGTTCTTCACGGGACTAACCCCCTACAATTCTCTGGCTTGCTTTGTTATTTTATGACCTTAATGATAGCAGTGGTGGATCTTACACTTACAAGAACTGGCAAGTAATTTTCTTGTGCACCTTCTCCATAGAATATTATACATTGCCTCTAAGAAGTTGTGTATCCCTCATTATGTTATTAAACCCTCTGTGTTTGACATTCTTTACCTGTAAAACAAAGAGGCTAAATGACAAAACAATCTTAAAGTCCCTTCCAGTGGAAAGATGGCAGGATTACCAGATTCAGGGGAACTTTTGTAATCAACTCTATCTCCCTGAAAGTAGTGAGGTTGAGACACTGTGGTTGAGCTTTTTTCCCAAATGTAAATAAACATCACTTGGGAATATGTGAGATGATTTTAGGTGGGACATGAATATGCTTTTTTCAGTAATTATTGGTTTTGATTTAAACTTACATTATGTCAATTGATACTGGATTTCTGTTTGTGATAGAAATAAATTTATTGAAACAAATTAGGGTTAAAAGTAAAATACATTAACAAAAAGTAGTGAGTAAATGTTGGTATGCTGTTTGAAAGGTGGTGGTGAATGGCTGAGGTCTGGGTAACAATGCAGGGGTGATTCTCAATGAGCAAACTGGGGTCAAATTAATCTCTTTTAAGTGGCATTATTTTTTGAAATTTTAAAAAATAGATCTATATTTTTAGAACTTGCTGAACCTATGTCTAACATTTCTTTATGAAGTATTCTTCATTGGATGACTGAATTCTGAGAATCAAATCCTTTTTCAAAGCCATTTTTGAATGTGCAGGTGTCCTGACCTTCTTCAAAGCCATGATCAAAGAATTGGGAAGGACAGAGGCCTAGAGGTCAAGGCCAGAAGAGCAGCAAATTGATGTGACCCTTTTAGCCCAGGAAGAACTACCTGTCACCCATATCTTTTTACACCATCACAGATTCTTTGGAGCCTGTAGCTGCTTGGTACTGCTCAAAGCCTTTTATATGCATTATCTCCTTTTAATAATCCTATAACATAAATATGTTATCTTCATCTTATGTAGAACAAGATTAGGTACTATAATCAATGACATGGTTCAAAACTGGTTGAGACAGGGTTAAAGCCTAGATCTCTATAACTGCAAACCAAGGCACTGCTTTGGACCTTTTATAAAAGGATGTTTTTGAGAGAAAGCTAATTGTTTCTGATCTAGATCCAGAAGTTTAATTCTACTTGGAAAGTACTTCAAAATACATAGCTGTTAGGTACAATATTCCACTCTAAAGTAAGTGACAAAATCCTGCTATTACCAAAAAAGGGCAGGGGTGGTTGCTTTAAATGATCCTGAGTTTTCATCCTAATTTTTCCTGTGCTAAAGCTTCAAGCAGTTTATTTCAAGGGACTTAGGTATAAACTGAATTATTTGACTAGAAAGCCAATTTTCCACTAAAACTTTCATTCTTTACCATTCAATTCACAACATGGGAAGCTAACTCACAAGTTCAGTTCAGTTCAGTTCAGTCGCTCAGTCATGTCCAACTCTTTGCGACCATGTGGACTGCCACACGCCAGGCCTCCCTGTCCATCACCAACTCCCAAAGTTTACTTAAACTCATGTCCATCGAGTCAGTAATGCCATCTAACCATCTCATCCTCTGTTGTCCCTTTCTCTTCTCACCTTCAATCTCTCCCAGCATCAGAGTCTTTTCCAATGAGTCAGCTCTTCGCATCAGGTGGCCAAAGAATTGGAGTTTCGGCCTCAGCATCAGTCCTTCCAATGAATATTCAGGACTGATCTCCTTTAGGATGGACTGGTTGGATCTCCTTGCAGTCCAAGAGACTCTCAAGAGTCTTCTCTAACACCACAGTTCAAAAGCATCAATTCTTTGGCTCTCAGCTTTCTTCACTGTCCAACTCTCACATCCATACATGACTACTGGAAAAATGATAGCCTTGACTAGATGGACCTTTGTTGGCAAAGTAATGTCTTTGCTTTTTAATATGCTGTCTAGATTGGTCATAACTTTTCTTCCAAGGAGCAAGTGTCTTTTAATTTCATGGCTGCGGTCACCATCTGCAGTGGTTTTGGGGCCCAAAAAAATAAAGTCTGCGACTGTTTCCACAATATCTCCATCTATTTGCCATGAAGTGATGGGACGAGATGCCATGATCTTCGTTTTCTGAATGTTGAGCTTTAAGCAAACTTTTTCACTCTCCTCTTTCACTTTCACAAGAGCTTTTTACTCAGAAAAGCTTTTTATTAAAATTTAAGGTTTTGCTCACCTAATGCAACCATTTCCTGATTTCATTTTACAGCAATATTTTTGATAATGATTCTTAATAAACTTTGAGGACAACAAAATCTGTATGTTCATGTGTACACACACACACACTGGAAGCACTAGCTCACCAGTTTCAGTTCAGTTCAGTTGCTCAGTCGTGTCCGACTCTTTGCGACCCCATGAATTGCAGCACGCCAGGCCTCCCTGTCCATCACCAACTCCCGGAGTTCACTCAGACTCACGCCCATCGACTCAGTGATGCTTGGCCACCAATAATCGAATTTCCTCCAAATGCAAAGAACCTATAACTACAAGATTGCAGTGTGAGTATGGAGTCTGGACCATGGAGTCCGGAAACAATAGAATTGGGACTAAGAAACAAGGGAGGGGGTATTTCTCTAGGGATAGTTTAGATTTGGTAGTTTGTGTTGGGAAAGATATCTTATGCATCTTTGGTTGATGTCACTCATGTCCTCTGATGTCATTTCCTACAGCCTATTCAAATGTCTCAAGAGAAGTTGTTCTTAGGTGAACTGAAATTAACAATGTCCTCCTATTGGCCTGGGAAACCTTATAAGAAATGTGTAAGTCCTAATCAGTAGAGAGTTCTCCCATCTCAGGGGATCTATGTTAGCACTATCATGTGTATACATGAATGCATTACATATATGTGATCATACATGTGAAGCTCTAAACACTGGCCTGGCACACCCTACTTATTCAATAAACGGATGCTATGACTGAGAGACAGCATAGTGACAAGGTCATAGTCTCTAAGGTCAGACTACCTAGACTATTTATCATAGAAATAATATATGATTTATGTTGACTACGGCTTCCCTGGTAGCTCAGCTGATAAAGATTCTGCCTGCAATGTGGGAGACCTAGGTTAAATCCCTGGGTCGGGAAGATGCCCTGGAGAAGGGAAAGGCTACCCACTGTAGTATTCTGGCCTGGAGAATTCCATCAACTGTATAGTACATGGGGTTGCAAAGAATCAGACACAACTGAGCAACTTTCACTATGTTGGCTATGTGACCTCTGTGCCTCGTCTATAAATGAGAATACTGGTAAAACTTATTTCATACAGTGACTAAGTTAATGCCTGTGATTAAAGTAATGTGTATCATTTAGGGGAAACTCAAAGAATGTTAGTAACTATTAATTGGTATAATTCAGAATGTAAACTAAATCTTTATATTATTCAAATAATTAGACTGCTTTTAAATTTAAGGTTTCTCTGCCTGAGCAGAGATAAAATTGTAGATATTTAAAAACCAAATAAAAATTATTAGAAAGAATTATGTATGTGAATGTGGAACCATAATATTGTCTCTAAGTAATCCTGAAAGGATGTTGTAAATGTCAAAAAATAAAATCATCCAGTTTGATGTATTTTATAGTAAATCTCTAAAAGGTACACATTTTGATATTAATAAAAATGTTAACAGACATTAGAGGAGCATAGAGCTGATTTTTGTAATCACACAATTTATGCATTTGACATCTGATTACCACAAGCAGTTAAACAGATTTAGACAAAGATACACTATTCATTTCCACATTCCCCCAAATAACTCCAATTCTGAACTTTTTATTTTCATAGCTCGTCACACACCTCCTTGAAATAATAACTTATGTCTCAGATGACAGAAGAGTTAAGCCTGAAATATTAACCGTGCTATTTATTCCACATTATGAGAAACAAAGATCACCTGGTCAAGATCACGCATCCAGCGACAGTTATTTTTACCTCCTTTGAGCGCCTTTTTTTACCCACCGTTGGTACTATCACCACTTTTGTTCAACATTTACAACGTCCCTATTGTTTGTTGGCGAAGGAAACAGAAAGATAACTAAAATGCAGAGGCAAGAGCTAACAGCGACGGGACATCTCGTTATACAGGCTCTGCGATGAGCCTTTGCTCACTTTAGCTGGAGTCTTCATAAGCGTTAAAAAATGAGTATGCCCTTTCTCAAATCAGGAATCAGAAAGGTCAAATAGCTTCTTCACGGTCACACAGCTACTATGTGCCATCGCAAAGATTCATCAACCAGTCTGCGTGTCTCTCATTGCATGTCTCCGCTGAAAGTTCCTTCCTGGAAGGCTTTGGGTGTTCTGGTTATCAAACTAACAAAAGAAACCAAAACTAAGCAGAGAAAAGCTAATGAAGGAAATACACCAAAGATGACACCAAGCATCTTTAGTCTGTAGAGCATCGAGCATACTTTCATTATTCCTCTTTCTCAACTTGTCTATAATGAGCATTCACTCATTCAACAATGAATTACACAACTTTAGAAGAATTAAATTTAAAAAAAGAGAGAGAGAGAGAGAGAAAGCACTTCTAGGACAAAGTGTTTCCTACCAAGGCTTAAGTTGTTACTCTTTCTACTAGTATTTATGTCTCTTCGTGGAACTCAAAGATTTTAAAAAGAAAGAGAGAAAGAAAGAATCCAATCAAACAAATAAAGCAAAGTACCAACCAACGACCTTTCAAGATCCCTACCTGCCCCCTCCCCCGCCTACCCCTCACCAAAAGGGCATCATTTAGTATGGAACGGCAAATAATAGGTTTCTCACTCTGGCTTTGAAACAGTCTCAACACTGCACACCAATCAGCCAATCATCTAATTTGCTGTGATCTGAATCATAACTAAGTTTCCAAAACATTCTTTTCCAAGTTTTTAACCTCTGTAAAATCTGGATTCAAACTTGCCTCACTGAGTAAGCCACCTACTTGGTAACAGCTGGACCATACCTGCCCTTGGTGCTGTCTCTCTCTGCTCTCTCAGCCTTTTCTCCTGCTGTTCCTTCCATCTACACCAAACAAAGGATCCTATTCACCTATTCACTGACACAGGATGGTCTACATGCTTATCTAGGTCAGGCCTTGGGGATGTGGACATACTCAACACAGTCATTTCTCAGAAAAGAAACTAGATTGCAAGTTTTCTTCCAGCCACTGCATTCCATTTCCCATAAAGCGAACATGTTCGCTAACACTTAGGATCATTTTAGATAGCTGGTTTTCCAAACAATGTAGCTTCAAATATTAATATATAGTATTAAGGCCTGTGCTTTTATCTTCCTTTGTTTTTTCCTGGGGACCTACTGACATATTTTTCTGAAGATTTTTTTTTTCTCTCTCATTCTTATTCTCTCATTTTCTCTCTATTTAATCAGCTTGGCCCCTTGGATAATAAATGTTATACTAAGTTTAACCTGGTAGAACTCTTGTATGAGAATATTTCATATAGTGAAATGAAAGATAAAAGAAATAATGTCAATTTAATTACACATCATTCATAACTTCTAGGACCAGAGGATAATGTACTCTTTTTTGTTTGCAAAAGTATGGAGTAATATAATTCCATGTCAAAACTAGACATCATACTTCATGTTGCCATGTGGCGCTAGTGGTAAAGAATTCAGCTGTCAATGCAGGAGGCACAAGAGACATGGGTTCAACCCCAGGCAAGGGAAGATCCCTGGAGTAGAGAATGGCAATTCACTCCAGTATTCTTGCCTGAATTATTTCATGAACAGAGAAGTCTGGAAGGCTGTGGTCCATGGGGCCACAAAGAGTCAGACACAACTGAGTGACCGAGTATACACACGTATATATATATGTATGTTTTGTTTTGTTCTTTAATGATGATGCTATTTTTGCCCCAGAAGAAATGTTTTCTCCATAAACAATGCATTAATTGGTTTTAAATTAGTGTCCTTCATTTAGGAAAACGATAATCCCCTGATCAGCTTCTTCGTACTACCCCAATGCCATAAAACCCAGTCATAAAATATTCAATAGCAGCGTATGGGTGAAAGACTTTGTCCTACTATTGTTGATGGAAAAATATAAGTAACTGCTCCCAGTCACAAGATAAGGATGATCGAAAAGCAATCCAAGTTACAGCCTGGAGCCCATTGAGAAATAACTGCTAACTGTTATCTAAAGTAGAAAATATCAATATCAGAAGAGAGGAATGCTGCAAGGGTCTTAGAGGAAACTTTCTCTTCTCCATACCTTCCCTCCTCCAATTATTCTCACCACACAGACACACACATGTGCACACACATACAGGCCAACATATCCCAAAGGCAGTGGACAGAGGAATGGCTTTGACATTTGGTATTTTTTCCCCTTAAGTCTTATGTCCTTATTTATTTAAACACACATAGAGGCCCTTCCTTACCGGTGCTCTTTAAAAACATGCTCTTTTAAACTCTATCAACATCCAGTTATTCAGCATTCAAAATTAACTTGGGAAATGACCACACTGTACTTCTCAGATCTGAACATCAGTAAGAAAAGCTGTGTGCATTCTATTTACCAAGAAAGCTTGAAAATAAAAATAGCAATTAAAATGAATATGTAATAAAAAGTTTAAATCATTTTTAAAATCCAAAGCCTAATTTCATTGTTTCCTTAATGCCAATTTTAGACCTGCTTTACTACCAGGAGGGTTAAGTGAAATAACCCATCTGAACATATCATAACATTTATTTCTTTGCACATTTTATTCGATAAGTATTGGCAGAATCTGAATCTACTGTTGCTCATGGTGAAATGAACTGCTGCCATGGAAATACATAAAAATGGAAGGGTCCCGGGTTTTAAAAAAAGCTAGCATAGCATAGGGCTTAATTTTTGCCAAGAAGCTTAGTAGTTAATGCAATAGGTTCCTTTTAATATCCTTTCTTTCTCCATCTAGAGAATTTTAGGTCCATAGGAAAACTAAATTGGTTTTTCCTAAGTGGGTTCAGTTAGAAACAGGCTTCCAACTAATATCATCTCCAGTGGGTTAAGGTTCATCAATTTTGCTCTGGCACCATCCTGCCTGGGTACCATCTGCTGGTAAAACGAGTTAGTATGGCAATGAGGAAGATGGTATGCCATAAAGAAGAAAAGTCAGAAATGTTGGTGGACCTACACATTTTTCCTGCCTCTGGGTAGAGTTTACATCCTCAAGAAAGAGGAGAGGAATGATGAATAAGCTCTTGAATGAGCATGGAGAGGAACAGCTGTTGACAACAAATCGATTTCATTGGTTGATTTCAACAGAGCAGGCAGGGGTCCTGGAGCTGCTGTGAGTTGCAGTGCCTCGCCACCAGGGTAGTTAAGATCATTAAGACAGTTTGAGAATGCCTTCCTGGAGAAGCCAAGAGCTAGGATCACTGCAGAGAGAGGACAAAGTGGAATTCTGATCCCCAAGGCACTCCACAAGCCTTCAACAGAGAAAGGAACAAACAGCAGGGTACACGGCAAAACGCCGCTTGCTACCCTGTCTTCACAACAGCCCTGTTGCCAGATGAGAAAACGAATAGGTCTTTCCAGGTCCACCGTGCAGCTTCCTTTTCAGAGCTCCCTGTGGAATTTGCCATCTTCCTAAATCTCATGCAGGCGCTCTAGGAGATGAAACTCAAGTGGCTTCCAAATCCATTCTCTGTGTGCAAGAACTCAGTGGGAGCCTCCTCAATCTTTCTGGATACCTTTTATGGGAGCAAAGTCACCTAATGTCAAAACACAGGAGCAGAAAAGCAGGATGAGCCACAAGTGCAGGAAACTGCTGTCTACAACAGCCAAATATTTAGATTCTAGGAAAAGGTTTCCAAAGGCTTCATTTCCTGAGTATACGTGCCAGATGTACATGTCTAGGGATCCAATTTCCGAGATGGTTTTTATCCAGTTCTTAAGCCCGCATCGTTTACATATCTCAAACAGCCTGTGTGTATAAGAGAAGAAACTAAATTCATGGTGAGGAGAACCTTTTGTAGGTGGATTTTAGTTGTAGCTATCTCTGCATTTACTTGACTAGAGTGTTTGCAGGGAATTGTTTGAAAATGCAAATGTAAAGACTTCCAAATAGAAGTCACTCCTCTAAAAGCTATAAAGGGTTTTCTCTAAAAGAAAAGATCTCCTGGAATTCTACTGTCATCTTTTTGAAGACCAAACCTTCAGTAAAGTGCCAGAAATTTGGCACCGCTGTTTAGAATGATGGATGAACGGCACAAAAATAAACATTTTCCAAATGCCTTCTAATGAAGACAAATTTATAGGACATTATAATTTCCCAAAGCTTAAATAAGACTTATTTCTATTTTTTTAACCTTTTAGAAGACTTCTTATCAGCATCAGTGTTTACTTGTAACTGTTATTAGAAGTCAGTAAGTACTTTGTGATTTCTTTTCCCTAACACTACTAAAAAAAAAAAAAAAAAGATTAATAAAGCTCTGTGCTCAGCATTCTGAGTCAACTGACTCAGAAGGGTTCACTGTGCTTTTCAATACTGCTTTCTTTAAATGAAGGATAAGCTAAAAATTAAATCACCAAGAAAGAGAGTTGCTTAAAAAAAAAAAAAAAAAAGAATGCTTTTGAAAAAGGAATCTTTAAAATGCTTAACAATCCATTTCGGGGAGGAGGTAAAAACAAGCCCTGGAGTGAGAAAGTGGTGATGAAATAAGACTAACAAAAGGGCCAGGGAAGATGGAAAAGGAAGAAATAAACTATAAAGATGTATATCTATAGAATTAGAAGGATTCATGTAAAGTGATTTATTCCGTTTCTTTGTCTGCAAGCCCATGATAACTAAAGTCAAACTTTCTCTAAGGTTGCCCTTTCCAAATGGTGGCCACTAGTCAAAAGCGGCTGTTCCATACTCGGTACACGGCAAGAGTGCACCATGCTGTAAGTACAAAATAGACACTAACTTTGAATACTCAGCATAAAAAGAATGTAAAACAGCTCACTAATAGTTTTTATACTAACAACATTTCAGATATATTTAGTGAAATAAAACACATTGCCCAAATTTATTTCAGCTATTTTTCACTTATTTTTATTTCTTTAATTTTTTTTACTTTTTAATGTGGCTACAAGAAAATTTCAAGTGACATACACGGCTTGCATAGATTATATTTAGATATTTGGATTTGATAGCATTGCGTTACAGGTATTAAAAAGCTATCTGAACCTATTTACCCATGACTATTTTTTAATATGAGAAAAACTGTAGTGGCCTGTTCCAAACTTTCTCAAATTATCATTGTTCTGTGAGCCATACTGGTTCTTCCTTGGTGATTCTAACACTTGAACTACACTGAAACATATCCCCACTCCCACCCTCACATGAGGAAAGGCATGAGGAGAGAATGGTGGATACATTTTCACCTGTTCCTTAAAAAAAAAAAATTAATTGTAGTTAATTTACAATGTTGTGTTAGTTTCAAGTGTACAGCACAGTGATATATATGTGTATGTGTGTGTATATCTATAAATGTATACATATATGTATGTATATAACACACATATATTAAGACATATGCATATATATCTGACTATATTATATTCTTGTCCATTATAGGTTATTACAAGATATTGAGTATGGTTCTCTGTGCTGTAAGTAGGTCCCTGTGGTTTACCTATTTTATATATAGTGGTGTGTATCAGTCCTGGGTGTTCACTGGTAGGACTGATGTTGAAGCTGAAACTCCAATATTTTGGCCACCTGTTGCTGACTCATTTGAAAAGCTGACTCACCTGAAGAGCTGACTCATTTGAAAAGACTCTAATGTTGGGAAAGATTGAGGGCAGGAGAAGGGGATGACAGAGGATGAGATGGTTGGATGGCATCTCCAACTCAGTGGACATGGGTTTGGGTGGAGTCCGGGAGTTGGTAATGGACAGGGAGGCCTGGTGTGCTGCGGTTCATGGGGTCGCAAAGAGTCGGACACGACTGAGCGACTGAACTGAACTGAATGTGTTAATCCCAAACTCCTAATGTATCCCTCCTCCCCACTTCCATCAGTTCTTTTATATATTACATTCTATTGAGAAAGTAGAATAGGAGCCATGCAATACAAAAAGGAGAACTGGTCTGGGAAAAATGTAAATTGAAAAAATTAAGAAGAACCAGACGGAAGAAAAAAGTCTTGTCTTCAGAATTTAAATTTAAACTGAAATGCACTCACTGAAATCCACCTTATACTCTGCTCTGTATTTTCACCAGAGTAATGATCAGTTACCTGAATCATTCAGGAGTCTTCACGAGAAGCTTGAAAAATGTTTGCACTTCAGTATCTTTAACTATACAGCTGGGAGTTTCGATCTGATGAGTTACGAAATCCCTTCAAGTCTGAACCTGTATTGACTGATTCTGTTTTACCTTTGAAGTAACCATTACCCTGACTGAAGACTCTCTTCTCTCCATTATCTGGGGGTCTGGCTCCTTGCCAATTAGGTCTCAAAATAAAGCTTATTTCTGAAGAGAGCTCTTCCCCAACCACCTACGTGGTGGTCCTCCTGTCACTCTATCATTCATTTCATTTTCTCCATTGAAATTATATTGAGATGATTTTTTTTTGCTTTTATTTCTTTCCTTATATTCATTTCAATTTTGTTCAGTTGCTCAGTCGTGTGACTCTTTGCAACCCCATGAGTCACAGCACGCAAGGCTTCCCTGATCATCACCAGCTCCTGGAGTTTACCTAAACTCATGTCCATTGAGTCAGTGATGCCATCCAACTACTCAATCTCTGTCATCCCCATCTCCTACCACCCTCAATCTTTCCCAGCAGCAGTGTCTTTTCAAATGAGTCAGCTCTTCGCATCAGGTGGCCAGAGTACTGGAGTTTCAGCTTCAACATCAGTCTTTGAAATGAACACCCAGGACTGATCTCCTTTAGGATGGACTGGTTTGATCTCCATGCAGTCCAAGGGACCCTCAAGAGTCTTCTCCAGCACCACAGTTCAAAAGCATCAATTCTTCAGCACTCAGCTTTCTTTATAGTCCAACTATCATATCCATACATGACTACTGGAAAAACCATACCCTTGACTAGATTGACCTTTGTTGGCAAAGTAATATCTCTGCTTTTTAATATGCTGTCTAGGCTGGCCAAAACTTTCCTTCCAAGGAGTAAGTGTCTTTTAATTTTATGGCTGCAGTCACCATCTGAAGTGATTTTGGAGCCCCCCAAAATAAAGCCTGCAACTGTTTCCACTGTTTCCCCATTGATTTCCCATGAAGTGACAGGACCAGATGCCATGATCTTAGTTTTCTGAATGTTGAGCTTTAAGCCAACTTTTTCACTCTCCTCTTTCACTTTCATCAAGGGGCTTTAGTTCTTCTTCACTTTCTACCCTAAGGGTGGTGTCATCTGCATATCTGAGGTTATTGATATTTCTCCCGGAATCTTGATTCCAGCTTGTGCTTCATCCAGCCCAGCATTTCTCATGATGTACTCTGCATACTAGCCAAATAAGCAGGGTGACAGTATACAGCCTTGATGTACTCCTTTTCCTATTTGGAACCAGTGTATTGTTCCATGTCCTGTTCTAACTGCCACTTCCTGACCTCCATACAGGTTTCTCAAGAAGCAGGTCAGGTGGTCTGGTATTCCCATCTCTTTCAGAATTTTCCACAGTTTATTGTGATCCACACGGTCAAAGGCTTTGGCATAGTCAATAATAATTATAAATAATAATAAATATATTATAAATGATATGTATATTATATAATTATAAATTATAAATATAAATAATAAACAATAACATATTACTTGCTTATATTTTTATATATTTCATTGTTTGCTGTCCATTCATTCATTCAGCTATTCATTCACACCACAAGAATATAGTCTTCATGAGAGAAAGAATCTTGTCTATTATGCTCACTGCTCTATCTAGCTCATGGAGAAGAGTGTCTGATGTATACAAGATGCTCAAGAAATATTAAGGAAATGAATAAATCAACCAGATCTGGTTCTTAGATATAATCAACGAACAGAGATGTTGACTGATTTAACAGAATCTACCAACTAATTTATTAACTGAAGTACAGTCATTCAGTCGTGTCTTTGCAACCCTGTAGACTGTAGCCTGAGTGCATTGCCATTTCCTTCTCCATTTATTAATGTTATTAATAATTATTAACTAAAGTTAAAGTGTTAGTTGCTTACTGGTGTTTAACTCTTGGTGACCCCATGGACTGTAGCCTGCCAGGCTCCTCTGTCCATGGAATTCTCCAGGCAAGCATACTGGAGTAGGTAGCTATTCTCTTCTCGAGGGGATCTTTCCAACTCAGGGATCAATGCTGGGTCTCCTGTACTGCAGACAGATTCTTTACCATCTGAACCACCAGGGGAGCTGTAAACTACTGACTAATTCATTTCTTAACTGATTTAATTGAATTTATTAACTAGCATTGGAGAAGGCAATGGCAACCCACTCCAGCACTCTCGCCTGGAAAATCCCATGGACGGAGGAGCCTGGTAGGCTGCAGTCCAGGGCGTTGCTAGGAGTCAGACACAACTGAGTGACTTCACTTTCACTTTTCCCTTTCGTGCATTGGAGAAGGAAATGGCAACCCACTCCAGTGTTCTTGCCTGGAGAATCCCAGGGATGGGGGAGCCTGGTGGGCTGCCGTCTATGGGGTCACACAGAGTCAGACACGACTGAAGCGACTTAGCAGCAGTAGCAGCAGCAGCATTAACTAGCATATCTCTTAATGAAGGGTGGAGAGCCAAATTTGGAAAACCCAGAGAACAGAGGGAGGCCACACAGCCTTGCAGAACCCCATTAGTCAGACTCTCACCATGAACCCTGTCCAGCGAGGACACCTTTGCCTGGTACCCAACACCCAATGCTCTAGCTCTCCACCACTGGCTGACACCATTATGTTTAGACACTGGTTGTCCCTGAAGTTACCGTTTCCACAGCTGCCCTTAGAAATTGCATGGTGCTGTCATTTGAGCCTTCACTAAAAAGTAATTCTGTATTGATCTGACTTCTTTGTGTCACAAAGTCCATACATAGAATTCTGACTGTGTGCATCTGATTATCCAAATCTAGGTTACATGGCTCATGCCTTACCTGCTTGGGAAAAAGTAATGAAAATCTAGTATATATATTTTTTCCTTATATAGAAGGAAAAGGTTTCTGTTTTGGTACAGTTCCAGTTTGAGTCCAAAGGCTAACCAACCAGGAGAGCACATGGTGGAGGTTGTAGACTGGAGGTCACAGTCTCAAAACTCAAGAAGAGCCAATGTTGCAGGTAGTCAAAAGGCAGGAAAAGATCAATTTCTCAGTTCAAGGTAATCAGGCAGGAGGAATTCCTCTTCCTCATGGTAGAGTCAGCTCTTGGCTTCAAGCCAGGGTTTCAACTGCCTGGATGAGACCCACCCACATTAGGGAGGTACAGTCTGCTTTACTCTACTGATCCAAATGTTAATCTCATCCAAAAGCACCCTCACAGAAATACCCAGAATAATGTTTGAACAAATATCTGAGCACCCCATGGCCCCAGTCAAGTTGATATGCAAAATTAACCAGCACACATGCCCAATCAGGGGCAATCAATCATTCAACTCAAAGCCAGACATTTTGCCATGGCTATTCTGTACCCCACTATTTGCCTAGGAACTTGCTACAGTACTCTTTGATGACTTATTGGTGGTGGTGGTGGTGGGAGGGTATTCTCCTTTTGTGAGTCCTGGGTTAATACGTTACCTTAAAGATGGAGAAAACAGACTAGAGAGGCAATGCTTCAGGATGTTCAGTTCAGCCGCTCAGTCGTGTCCGACTCTGCGACCCTGTGGACCGCAGCACGCCAGGCCTCCCTGCCCATCACCAACTCCCGGAGCTTGCTCAAACTCATGTCCATTGAGTCAGTGAAGCTATCCAACCATCTCATCCTCTGTCATCCCCATCTCCTCCCACCTTCAATCTTTCCCAGCATAAGGGTCTTTTCAAATGAGTCAGCTCTTCGCATCAGGTGGCCAAAGTATTGGAGTTTCAGCATCAATATCAGTCCTTCCAATGAATATTCAAGACTGATTTCCATTAGGATTGATTGGTTGGATCACCCTGCAGTCTAAGGGACTCTCAAGAGTCTTTTCCAACATCACAGTTCAGAACCATCACTTCTTTAGCACTCAGCTTTCTTTATAGTCCAACTCTCATATCCATACATGACTACTGAAAGAACCACAGCTTTGACAAGACAGACCTTTGTTGGCAAAGTAATGTCTCTGCTTTTTAATATGCTGTCTAGGTTGGTCATACTTTTCTACAAGGAGCAAGTGTCATTTAATTTCATGGCTGCAGTCACCATCTGCAGTGATTTTGGAGTCCAACAAAATAAAGTCTGTCACTGTTTCCACTATTTCCCCATCTATTTGCCATGAAGTGATGGGACGGGATCTTAGTTTTCTGAATGTTGAGTTTTAAGCCAACTTTTTCACTCTCCTCTTGGGGAGACCCCAAAAGCTAAAGTAATTACACATCTGAAAGCTATCATTTAGATTGGTCTATCAACTGCTGTCAATGGAATGACAGAGAAACCACACACCCATCTGCAAATTGAAATGTGAGGTGAACCTGTGTAAGAGACACATTCTGCCTTCTAGGAGGAAAGGACCTCTGATTCACGGCACGCTCTGCCAAGGTACAGCTGGGTGAGTCAAATGGCTCCCTGCCAGTTAACCCTGAGCAACAAGGAAAGGCGGTGGCATGTTACATAAAGGGATGAAAGGGTTGTTATAAAAAGGAGCTGACAACTGCTGTGAGATTAATTATATTCCCTTTGCCAAAATCCCATCAATATTTAAAAGCAATAAAGAAAACAATTTCCTGAGTTATTCCTTGTTTTCAAGATGGTCAAAATTTGCCCTCAGAAAACCATCAAAGAAAGTCAGGAAAAATATAAAGTGCAAAAGAAATGAACCCAAATGGGAGAGCAAATGCAGCCTCTAACGTGCCAGTGAGTCAAGATCTCTGGGTGAGATGCAGTCTTACTTGTATAACACAATGTCCTAGGTGGTCATGGTTTAGTGTTATTGGAAAAGGTCAACAATTTCACACATGCACAAATGAGTTTTCAGTCATGGGCTAGTCAAGTCAAAGTTACTATCTTTGACATTTAAAAGACACTGCTAAGAAAGCATTATAACCACACAGATGGTTGGACATGGTCCTTTAGATGGTCCCAAAGGTCTTATAAATATCTAGAATTTTAATTCTAATTTTAATTCTAATCTGAACTTCTCAGTTAAAATTGAACAAATTTTAGTGAAGTAAAATTTGTGAAAAGTAAGTGAAGCACTTCCATCAGGTATAAAATTTAAGAAGGTATCATAAAACTAAGTAATAAAGATAAATAAATAATATGTTAATGCATAAAATAAAATTTAATCCATTAAATTATTATATTATATTATTACAATGCAATAAATTATTATCTTGAGAGTCCCTTGGACTGCAAGGAGATCCAACCAGTCCATCCTAAAGGAAATCAGTCCTGAATATTCCTTGGAAGGACTGATGCTGAAGCTGAAACTCCAATACTTTGGCCACCTGATGTGAAGAACTGACTCACTGAAAAAGACCCTGATGCTGGGAAAGACTGAAGGCGGAAGGAGATGGGGACGACAGAGGATGAGATGGTGGGATGGCATCACCGACTCTATGGACATGAGTTTGAGTAAGCTCTGGGAGTTGGTGATGGACAGGGAAGCCTGGCATGCTGCAGTCCATGGGGTCGCAAAGAGTTGGACATGACTGAGCAACTGAACTAACTGAATGCATTAAAAAAAAAATCAGCAAACTCTGGCTCACAGGCTGGCTGCCTGATTTTATAAATAAAGTTATGTTGGAATCAGAGTTGTAGCCTGTTTTTATATATTTATAATTATGATGTTAGTATTTTATTTATTTAGGATGTCTTTTGCATTGATTTTTAAATATTGCATGAAAATATTTATCTTGAATACTGAGTTTCTGGTATGCCCTTAAAATTTGCACCCTGGATGTTTCACTTGGTTCACCCCAGTATTAGCTCTGCTATGCACACTTTTGAATCAAATGAGTCCTGATGTTGTCTGGCTCAACATACTACAGTTATTCACTTTCACTCAGTATTATAATTTGCTAAGTGAATTATGCACATGATCTATTTTGCTCTGACAACACCTCCATAAGAATGTTATTTCCCCATTTTACAGGTGAGCACCTCAAGTTTCGTAACCAGGATAATATGGCAAAGCCAGATCGTGGTAAATCAGGAAGCAGTTCTCTGGAGTTTGAGGCTATGTTCCATGCTACTAATCACCACTTAAAGAATTTACAGGTTTCCTACGAGGAAAACTGCTTTACATTATGACATCATGTTTGGATACTCTTGAGGAACTTCTTTCCTTCTACTTTTACTTGTTTACTGAATTAATAAAAATGATCAAATACAACTTGCATCACTTTCTGGAAGATACAAAGATGGACGAAAACTATTATCAAACACCTTGATTTGTGCAGTGCAGAAGAAGGTATTTTTGGATATAATATAATTTAGTATGTCATTAAAATTAAAGCTGAAATCCTTTAATATCTACACTTGTGAGCCTGGTTACCTGGAACTATCCTAATTTGGGCAACACAGAGTAACTTGATAGTTTAGACAGGAGAAACGTGGGGGCAGCTTTGCAAACACACTTAGATGTGCACAGTCATGGGGACCCTGTCGTTTGGTAGGGCAGAAGATATCTCTCCTCCACTACAGCTTTCCTACTCAAAGCATTTTCTACTGTTAGTTTCAACCACAATAATATCGTGTTAGTCACAACAGTGAATATGGTCAAGACTTGCATTCACATCTCAAACCCTTCTCCCTAATGTGCAGAAACACAACACACGGCTGGGGCTTCTTATACCCTGGAGATCTCTTCCACTGCAGAAAAATTACCTCCGCTCACTCACTCAATTCGCCTACCCACTTTTCCTGCTTAGTTGATCATTTTTTTTTCTTATTTTAATCATATCTTGATTACAGTTTTTCAGTCATCCTACCCACAGTCCCTTTGAAGGGAAGTTGCCCGGTCAAGCATTCCTGTGAAAGAGACAAGCTCACTTTAGATGAGGTGACCCTGCCCTGGCTCTACCCCTCAATGTGAAGCAGGGAAAACATAAAAACTAATAGCAGTCAACACACAGAATAAGCAGTGATCTATTAAATCTGTGTGTGTGTGTGTGTGTGTGTGTGTGTGCTCAGTTGTGTCTGACTCTTTGTGATCCCATGGACAGTAGCCTGCCAGGCTCCTCTGTTCATCGGATTCTCCAGGCAAGAATCCTGGAATGGGTTGCTATTTTCTTCTTCAGCGGAACATTCTGACCCAGAGATCAAACCTGTGTCTCTTGTGTCTCTTGCATGGGCAGGCTGCTGCTGCTGCTAAGTCACGTCAGTGGTGTCCAACACTGTGCGACCCCGTCTGGCAGCCTACCAGGCTCCGCCGTCCCTGGGGTTCTCCAAGCAAGAGTATTGGAGTGGGCTGCCATTGCCTTCTCCAGCATTAGCAGGCGGATTCTTCACTACTGTGCAACCTGGAAGTCACCGATCTATGAAATAGTCTGGCTTAAAATCATGGTAGAACCAGCCAGAATCTTTTCCTCCAGGAATCTGATCTAAGAAATAAACCAGAGAATGAGATACTTCTCGTTAAGAAACAAATGTAAAGGAGAGATGTATGAGGATGTATGGTGGAAGAGTCTGTGGTAACCTTCTTCTAAAGTTACAACAAAAGTCAAAATGTGATCAATGCCACCTGCCCCGCCCCCGCCCCGCCACTTCACTTCTTCATTTCATCCTTTAATTCACGTTGGTGATTTTCATCACTATGTAGATGTGGATGAAGGAATGAGTCTGGTCTCCTTTGCCTCTTAATGAATTCATTAAGATGCCACCATTATGGTCCTTTTTCCTTTTTATTTAGATAGAAACTCATTTTCTAAAACTCCTACTCTTCAGAGAGTCTAAGGACTGATTTAACTGATGGTTCAGACTTGGAAGAGCCAAGGTAGATTACACTTTATTTCTGTGGGGTTTTTGCTTATGATAGTTTTTTACATTTTGTTCAAACATTGACCGGGGGACCCATATAGTGGGTTTGGGAAAGATCAAACTCAATCATAACTTTTGTGAGCAAAACAAAACATCCATCAGAGGAAACAAGAGCATTTATTTTTATCCAGATAGAGTTTGGAATAATTCAGAACACTCTGTAGCGGCTGCTGAAAAAGGCACCTCATGTAAAATAAATCATCCACTATGGCAAAATGCGGTCAATGCTCATGTCAACAAGGGACTGAAACATTCAAGGAAAGTAAACAGTTTTGCAAATAGCAACTGATGAGATTCTATTATCCCCTATTTCTTTTTGACTGGCAGGAAAAACAGTGGAACAAAATCAGTCCTATTAGCTCTGAGGAGTCCTGATCCCTTTCCTCCCTGGAGCACCCCACTGAACTTAGAAGACAATAAAATCCTCCCTGACACCAGATAAAAAATGATAATGTACTTTAGTGATAATGTGCGTAAGCCGCAAAAGGCAAAATCAGAGTGCGAATATTCTCTCCTAAAAGGATAGGACCATAAATCTTTACTAACAGACACATTACCACTGAATAGCAAGAGGAACTTCAAAACAACACAGAAAACCATAACAAAAGATTCCATCTGACTGACATCAACAAGAGCAGCAAACTGCACCACTAGTGCACCTCTCATGAAAATAATTTTAATGGCATCCTAGCTTGGACTGCAAGGAGATCCACCCAGTCCATTCTGAAGGAGATCAGCCCTGGGATTGCTTTGGAAGGAATGATGCTAAAGCTGAAGCTCTAGTACTTTGGCCACCTCATGAGAAGAGTTGACTCGTTAGAAAAGACTCTGATGCTGGGAGGGATTGGGGGCAGGAGGAGAAGGGGACGACAGAGGATGAGATGGCTGGATGGCATCACTGACTCGATGGACGTGAATCTAAGTGAACTCCGGGAGTTGGTAATGGACAGGGAGGCCTGGCGTGCTGCGATTCATGGGGTCGCAAAGAGTCAGACACGACTGAGCGACTGAACTGAACTGAACTGAGAGCCACAATTATGAAATATGGGCATTACTTTGTCTGCTCACACACAAAAAAGAGAAAATTAAAAATTCATAGCTGTGAAAAGAAGAGAAGCAAAAAGCAAAGAGGGAAAGATATAAGCATATGAATGCAGAGTTCCAAAGAATAGCAAGGAGAGATAAGAAAGGCTTCCTCAATGATCAATGCAAAGAAATAGAGGAAAACAACAGAATGGGAAAGACTAGAGATCTCTTTAAGAAAATTAGAGATACCAAGGGAACATTTCATGCAAAGATGGGCTCAATAAAGGACAGAAATGGTCTGGACCTAACAGAAGCAGAAGATATTAAGAAGAGGTGGCAAGAATACACAGAAGAACTGTATAAAAAAGTTATTCATGACCCAGATAATCACGATGGTGTGATCACTCACCTAGAGCCAGACATCCTGGAATGTGAAGTCAAGTGGGCCTTAAGAAGTATCACTATGAACAAAGCTAGTGGAGGGGATGGCATTCCAGTTGAGCTATTTCAAATCCTGAAAGACGATGCTGTGAAAGTGCTGCACTCAATATGCCAGCAAATTTGGAAAACTCAGCAGTGGCCACAGGACTGGAAAAGGTCAATTTTCATTCCAATCCCAAAGAAAGGCAATGCCAAAGTATGCTCAAACTACCGCACAATTGCACTCATCTCACATTATAGTAATGTAATGCTCAAAATTCTCCAAGCCAGGCTTCAGCAATACGTGAACCATGAACTTCTAGATGTTCAAGCTGGTTTTACAAAAGGGAGAGGAACCAGAGATCAAATTGCTAACACTCGCCGGATCATTGAAAAAGCAAGAGAGTTCCAGAAAAACATCTATTTCTGCCTTATTGACTATGTCAAAGCCTTTGACTGTGTGGATCACAATAAACTGTGGAAAATTCTGAAAAAGATGGGAATATCAGACCATTTGACCTGCCTCTTGAGAAATCTGTATGCAGGTCAGGAAGCAACAGTTAGAACTGGACATGAAACAACAGACTGCTTCCAAATAGGAAAAGGATACCATCAAGGCTGTATATTGTCACCCTGCTTATTTAACTTCTATGCAGAGTACATCATAAGAAACGCCGGGCTGGATGAAACACAAGCTGGAATCAAGGTTGCCAGGAGAAATATGAATAACCTCAGATATGCAGATGACACCACCCTTATGGCAGAAAGTGAAGAAGAACTAAAGAGCCTCTTGATGAAAGTGAAAGAGAAGAGTGAAAAAGTTGGCTTAAAGCTCAACATTCAGAAAACGAAGATCATGGCATCCAATCCCATCACTTCATGGCAAATAGACGGGAAAACAGTGGAAACAGTGGCTGATTTTATTTTTTGGGCTCCAAAATCACTGCAGACAGTGATTGCAGCCATGAAATTAAAAGACACTTACTCCTTGGAAGAAAAGTGATGACCAACCTAGATACTATATTCAAAAGCAGAGACATTTCCTTGCCAACAAAGGTCCATCTAGTCAAGGCTATGGTTTTTCCTGTGGTCATGTATGGATGTGAGAGTTGGACTACAAAGAAAGCTGAGCACCGAAGAATTGAAGCTTTTGAACTGTGTCGTTAGAGAAAACTCTTGAGAGTCCCTTGGAATGCAAGGAGATCCAACCAGTCCTTCCTAAAGGAAATCAGTCCTGGGTGTTCATTGGAAGGACTGATGCTGAAGGTGAAACTCCAATATTTTTGCCGCCTGATGCAAAGAGCTGACTCATTGGAAAAGAGTCTGATGCTGGGAGGGATTGGGGGCAAGAGGAGAAGGGGACGACAGAGGATGAGATGGCTGGATGGCATCACCAACTCGATGGACGTGAGTCTGAGTGAACTCCGGGAGTTGATGATGGACAGGGAGTCCTGGCATGCTGTGGTTTATGGGGTCGCAAAGAGTCAGACATGACTGAGTGACTGAATTGAACTGAAAAACTCATTCACACTTTATATGTTATAGTGATTCAATGTAATAATACTTTCATCCAAGGCAACAATGAGTGGTAGCAGCCAAGGATTCTAACTCTGACTTTGCCCTAAGAAGGCAGGGATAGGGGCGTGAATTCTTGATGAATTAAAATCTGTCTTCCCCCACTAGTTCTGGGATCTTGGACAACCTCTTGATCTCTCATTGCTACAATGTCTGCTTCTGTAAAATGAGGATAATAGCAGAATCCACTTCAGACAGTGTTTATAAGAACCAAAAATCAAAACCAATTATATTTGTTCAGGGTTTCTTAACCATGTCATGATTGACGTTTTGAGTTGAACAATAATTTTTTTGTGGGAGGACGGGGCTAACCTGCATACTATAGAATGTTTAACAGCATCTACCCATTAGATATGAGTAATGATAATTTTTAAAAGTCATTAGTATTGTTAGATGTTCCCTAAGGGGCACAATCACCACCAGTTGATAATCAGAGCTTTAGTCCCTACTGACTGTCAACTCTTGAATAAATGGGCATTCACTCTCTTCAGTTGGTCTTATCTGTTGTTCAAAAGAAGAATCCTGTGGCTTTAGGTACATTAATGTAACATGTGGGAAGAACGGACATGTTGGTTAACTAAGTGTCATAAACTGTCTCCATACTTACATGTATACATTAACTCATGCTATTTTCAAAACTATCTTAGAAAGTCAATACTGGGGATCGTCCAAAAATCCTTCCCATGAAGAGACTGATTAATTGATGATACTTATACATGAAAGTTGAACTGTATATAAACATGTGTGCTCTCACCTTGAACTAAGTTTCAGAACACTGATGAACACACGCATGCCTCAAATGTACATATCTGGGTACTCAGGTAGTTGCTAGGAATGTGAACCATTCTGTGAAGCTGAGGCCAAGAGATGGGCCCTACATGGACATAGCCAAGAGCCTCCCTAGTGATTCTACCAGGTCAGCTTGGATATAAAACCACGTTCTATGGTCCAGTGGAATTCACAGGGACTTTTGTACTTGGAACATACTCCACAAGATTCTGCCTTGAATGCTGGACAGATGATTATGGAGTTCTGAAACATTTTAATCCATGAAATCAAAAGAATGCCTTGACCACAAATATCCCTACTCACCAAGCACATATCGCTGAGATTAAAATCAAGGGATTAAGTAGGGATGAAGTTCCACCAGGTTTTCAATATGGCCAGTGAATATAAATTTATTGGAGGTCCATGGGCATGCTTTTCTGCAGATGGCAATTCCAAACCTTTCACGGGGTCAAAGCAACCCATCTTTGGTTGCTCATCTCTCTCTCTATGCTGAATGCAGCCTTTGAATTGGACTGCTGGAAAAACAGCCACTAGAAGTGAAGAACCTCAGTTCTAGAATTATCTTGTTTCATTGTCATCTCATGTATCACCCAATAACCCATCTATATACAGAAAATACCTTATAAATTATTCTCATATTACTATCTCTATTTCAAACATTTACTGAGGCTCAGGGGGGTTAACTAACTTGGGTAAGATTTTGACAGGACAGTAGGCAAGCAGCAGAGTGAAGGGGCTTCCCAGGTGGCTCAGTGGGTAAAGAATCCACCTTCAATGTAGGAGAGACAAGAGACTCTAGTTCGATCCCTGGGTTGGGAAGATCCCCTGGAGGAGAAATGTCAACCCACTCCAGTATTTCTGCTTGGAAAATCCCATGGACAGAGGAGCCTGGTAGGCTACAGTCCAATGGGTCACAAAGAGTCAGACACAACTGAGTGGCTAAGCAGTACCAGCAGCAGCAGCAGTAGAGTTCAAGTTCATAGCTAGAGCTGTTCCCCTACCTCGCTGCCTCCTACTGGCTGACTGGCAACACACGTAGCTCTCTAGCTGCTTGTTAGGGGTGGTGGACAGAAATGAAGACTCATTAAGAATAGTGAGTTCCTATGCGTTTGGGATTTAAAAGGGTAAACAGTGTTTGAATCGTAGCTCTCGGTTCCACTTATCTTAGGTTCTTTTCCTCAGGACTATCTTTATTCTTGGGGGAAGGATAGCAGGATAAGGAACAAAAAGTTATTCCGTGATGGGTAATGACTCTGCATAACATTAAAAAGTCCCTTGCACAGTAAAAGTAAATCCATAAATGTTAGGAAAATCAGTTATGGAGAAACAGGAAAAAATGGTATCTTTTTGAAAGATTCTGTGCTGGGTATTTCTCTTTTAAAAAATTTATTTATTTATTTTAATTGGAAGCTAATTACTTTACAATATTGTAGTGGTTTTCCCATACATTGACATGAATCAGTCACAGGTATACATGTGTTCCCCATCCTGAAACCCCCTCCCATCTCCCTCCCCGTGCTGGGTATTGCTAAGAAATACTGAATGAAAACTTATATCCAAAGCATATACAAGACAAATTGTCATGTAAAAGTCTTGTAATTGGCTACTGTAAATTACCCAGCCTGGTCAGCAGAATTATATTGCATCCTGGGAACATAATTTAGAACAGATTTAAAAAGAAAAATATGTTGATAGTAATAAGGTGGCATTTTGGAGTCAGTCTCTGTATTTCCAAGGATCCCTACCCGAATTAAAAATATGCCTTTACTGGAAATGTATTTCAATTTTCCCCCAGCAAAAACTCAGGATCCTGGTGAGAAAAAGGATCTTTCAGGGCTGCCTTGCTGGCACTCCTTCATACAGCACCAGATTTAACTAGTTGTTTTTTTTTCACAGTATACTTAATTGGGCAAGAGTTTCACCAACATCTTTACTAGGCAATTTTTTATAAAATGCATTACACAGTTATAAAATTATCAAAGTAATCCAAAGAGGCATTATTGTCTGCTAAAAGAATTTAATTGGAAAAATGGAATTTTTTTTTTCTGATACAACATTGAGAACTTAAAAAACACTCTTACCCTTTTACTGAAAAGCTAATATTCCCCTCCAGATTTCTGATTTTCATATTCATAGGTCCTGGATAAGCTAAGCTTTAACATAAGCCTTAAGGCTGTATATATATTTATCATAGATAAAAAATTAAAAAAGAAATCTTAGTGATTTTAGGTATCAAAAGAGACTTATGTGGTATAATAAAAGACTCTTGGATTTAAATTCAGAGGAATTTGTGTAGTGATCTTTGCTCTATCACTATTTGGCTCTGTAACCTTAAACAACTCTTATATGCCTTTCTGGACGTGAATTTCTTCACCTGTAAAGCAAGGGGATTGGATTGGATTACTCCTAATACTCCCTCAAAGGTCTGGCAATATGTGATGGTACTAGGACATTTTAAAATAAAAGGGAAGGATGTATATTTTTAATGAAAAGAAACTGTCACAATTCAAAACACTGATGGTAACTGTCATAAAAACGGCTTGAAACAAAAAATTAATTCAGGGTTTCATAAAAGTAAATGTCAAAATACAGCATACCATTTTTTCAACTCTTAAATTGAAGAATTAATTATTGAATGTTTGAAGATAAACAAAAAAAAAAAAATTGAGAAAACAAAAATGTCATTCTATCACTCAGCTCCTGACTTTAAATCTGATATTCTTAGTTTAGATTGTGAAAATTTTGATTTAGTAGAAAAAATTGCTTCAAACCACATTGCTTCAAACCACATTCAAACACAAATTGCTTCAAAGTAATACTAATGAATATTGATATTAATTTTAGACACTCAATATACTTTATATAAGCCCAAAATAGAATGAAACCTATGAGAATATGATGGAGGAGAAGGCAAATGTCTCCAAGAATATAAATAAAACTTAAAATGTTTAGTAGAAATGAGAAGCCAAAGCAGGTTGGTAAAATATGTGAAATAATTTTGTTTCTTTTTCTCTGGCAATTCAGTAACCAGAAAGCAAAGAGCTGATCTTTCAGATATTCATCACTGCCAGGGGTTCAATCTAGCAATCAATTCAGATATCAAATCTACCTGTGTGGGGCAGGCAAAGTGCACCAAACTATGCTGTCATAAGTTGGTAGAGAGCAGGTAGTAACAATTACTGCTGAGGGTGTTTTTGTAATGGAAAATTCATCTCTAGGAGAGGTATGCTGAAATGAAATAAGCTTTATAACTAGAGAGAGATGATGAGCTAAGGAATTTGCAGAGCTCAGCACAAACTGAAAACTCAGGACACCTTGTATTGTTGCTTAGTCACTCAGTTCAGTTCAGTTGCTCAGTCATGTCCGACTCTTTGCGACCCCATGAATCGCAGCACGCCAGGCCTCCCTGTCCATCACCAACTCCCGGAGTTCACTCAAACTCATGTCCATCGAGTCGGTGATGCCATCCAGCCATCTCATCCTCTGTCGTCCCCTTCTCCTCCTGCCCCCAATCGCTCCCAGCATCAGAGTCTTTTCCAATGAGTCAACTCTTCGCATGAGGTGGCCAAAGTATTGGAGTTTCAGCTTTAGCATCATTTCTTCCAAAAAACACCCAGGACTGATCTCTTTTAGAATGGACTAGTTGGATCTCCTTGCAGTCCAAGGGACTCTCAAGAGTCTTCTCCAACACCACAGTTCAAAAGCATCAATTCTTCGGTGCTCAGCTTTCTTTGTAGTCCAACTCTCACATCCATACATGACCACAGGAAAAACCATAGCCTTGACTAGACAGACATTTGTTGGCAAAGTAATGTCTCTGCTTTTGAATATGCTATCTAGGTTGGTCATAACTTTCCTTCCAAGGAGTAAGTGTCTTTTAATTTCATGGCTGCAGTCACCACCTGCAGTGATTTTGGAGCCCCCCAAAATAAAATCAGCCCCTGTTTTCACTGTTTTCCCATCTATTTGCCATAAAGTGATGGGACCAGATGCCATGATCTTAGTTTTCTGAATGTTGAGCTTTAAGACAACTTGTTCACTCTCCTCTTTGACTTTCCTCAAGAGGCTTTTTAGTTCCTCTTCACTTTCTGCCATAAGGGTGGTGTCATCTGCATATCTGAGGTTACTGATATTTCTTCTGGCAATCTTGATTCCAGCTTGTGCTTCTTCCAGCCCAGCGTTTCTCATGATGTACTTTGTGTATAATACCCCACGTCCAAGGAGCAGCGGCTGCACAGGCACAGGAGGGCCGAGAGGAGCTACTCCACGTTCAAGGTCAGGAGGGGCCACCATGAGGAGACACCCCTCGTCCAAGGTAAGGAGCAGTGGCTGTGCTTTGCTGGAGCAGCCATGAAGAGATATCCCACGTCCAAGGTAAGAGAACCCCAAGTATGACGGTAGGTGTTGGGAGAGGGCATCAGAGGGCAGACACACTGAAACCATAATCACAGAACACTAGCCAATCTGATCACATGGACCACAGCCTTGTCTAACTCAATGAAACTAAGCCATGCCGTGCGGGGCCACCCAAGATGGGTGGGTCATGGTGGAGAGTTCTGACAGTCACTCAGTCATGTCCAACTTTTTGTGACCTCCCATGGACTGTAGCCCGCCAGGTTCCTCTGTCCATGGATTTCCCAGGCAAGAATACTGGAATGAGTTGTCCTTTCCTTTGCCAGGGGATCTTCCCAACCCAGGGACTGAACCCATGTCTCTTGCATTGCAGATGGATTCTTTACTGCTAAGCCACCTGGAAAGTCCCTCAGGACACCTTATTCAAAAGAACTATAAATTTTAAGCAGCTTACAGCTTAGCATTAAACCCTTCTGAGAGTAGGGACCCAGTGTGACCACCAATGAAGGTGGCCCTGAAGACAGTTCACATCCCTGCTCAGTTATTTAAGAGCTCTGCAAGAGACCCTGTACCAAGCGACTACTGCCAGGTTCTTTGTGAAATGGTTAAACCCATAAAAATGCCCTTATATGCCTGTTGTAAAAATCCTATTATCCAATAAGTCCCATTTGCTGGATAAACAGTATATCCTCAAAAAGCAATAGCTATTATCATTAGCTTGAAGGATGGATGACTCCCAATAGCAATTCCATCATAAATCACAATGCTTTTTTCTTCTGTTACAGGGCTTAGAAAGAGATTAATCCATAAACAATGATAGCAAGAAAATTCTAAAGCAGAAACATGGCAGTCCTCTTTTCCCCAGGTACTGACTAACCGAGTTTTTTTATGTCCAACACAAAGACTTGAACATATTTTCTCTTTTGTGGTTCTTACTGTATTTCCTTCAAATGATTTACCATAAGAATACAAGAATGCTATAGAAACAGTCATGCTCTTGTTAATACAAGTCCCTGCTTTTCAAAAGTGGTAAGCGAATTGCTCCTAGAACAAGAGGATTGTAATCAATATTCTGCTGCTTTCGGTCCACCCTGGCATGTGAAAAATTGAAACATCTTGAATAATGAACCAAGAGGAAACACTCTCTTGGAAAAAGAGGTGTAATTTGTATGCAACCTATACTATATAATTTTCAAAAACACAGGGCATTTATATTTTTCTGTAGTAGTAAATTCAACTCTTGTTACCAGCAGTACTCTTTTATGCTCTGATTTAAACCACTGAGAAAATTAACTCATGACAAGTTCAACTCCCGAAGGTGAAGATTTCTGAATGCTTTAAAATGTCAATGTAACTTCTTTTATCGATACTTATTTGAAAGGCACTTGTTAATAGACCAGAAGGAGAGAATGTGACAGGGTGAAAAAAGAAAAGGAATGGAAGACTCATAGGGTTTCCTTTTGCCCTATAATCCTTTTTCAATATAGGATATAATAGCTAGAACAGAAACCTGGTAGAAGAAATGAAGAGTCTTTCTGAGTTTTTTAAACTATCAGGAAACTATTTCAATATCTGAGTGGCTAAAAACACCATGATGACACCTGGATTCATATCCCATTTTAGGAAGTCATTTGTTTGGGGCCAATTCTATGAACACTAATTTAGATTCAATAATGGAAGGCCAATAAAAAGTCTACCAAGAGGTTCAGTTCTGAAGATGCTGGAAGACTAGGATGATGAGCTTATTTACACTTGTCCTCGCTTCACCTGATCCAGGATGAGCCAACACCACCTTTGGTCCCCTCCTGAAATAGCATAGGCTATTACGGGTACACAGTCATTCACTTAAACTGGTTGCCTTCATACATACATTTTAAAAATAGATAAATGAACTATTCAGTCAAAATATTCTCCTTAATATATGCACTGTCAAGCATTTTAACAGATCTCAGCTCTCTTGTCTATTTTTCCTGGCATTGATTGTTACAAGGCTTGAAAATATTAAATAAGAAAATAATTATATGGAAGTTTTAATACTGAAGTCATCTGCAAATATGACCTTCAAATCTGGAGTACTTATTCTTCTGCCAGAGCGGCATTACTTTTTCTCCTAATAACACCTAATGCATTGAATTACCCAGTCACAGCCATTTCACAAAACTACAAGGCATTCGCTTTAAGCATTCATGTGTTTAATTAATAACTTTAATATGTATCAATAAAAACATCCAGTAGAACGACTTCATAAAAAGGCTTTCCCAACATCAACAACAGAGTTGAGGAAACAAAACTTTACTTACACAATTATTTTTAGCAAGTATTATACACTTTTGGTTCACTTGTTTGTTTTTATTTTCACAAGAGTAAATCCCACGGAACTGGTGAGAACGGTGTTAAATGTTCTGATTCACTATTCTATCATCTCAGTGTCATTCAATAGCTATTTCCTATGTAACTGGCATCATTTTAAAAGCTGTGGGAGATTCCAGAGAAATACGAGTTAACTACCACTGTTTTCAGAGAGAGTCTAAGGACAGAGCAGAAACAGTAATGAAAGAAGTAGAATTGGATGAGAAAAAAGTGGTGCCAGGAAGAGTCTGATACTAGGAAGGAGGGGGCCAGGTGAAGCGTGGAGGGACTGACACCATTAAAGAAGAGCTGGGTGAGACGGAGCAACTAGGTGGGTAAGGTTTCATTGGGAAACATTTTAGAGATGAAACAATTCTGAATAATAATTAAACTCAGAAGATGACTTTACACATACATTTGGCAAACAAGGAAACTGAGGTCCAGAAAGTTCCCCAGAGCTGCTGACAGATGGAACCTTGATACCTAAATCTATCAACTCCTGGAATATGTCCGAAGAAGTCCAGGGTTCTTCCAGTGGGTGACAACTGTTAGTGGCCCACAAAATAAGTAGAAACTTCAAGTTTATTTCTCTTCACCAGACAAGTAGTTTTGCAGACAGCTTACCCCACTAACGTACATTTAGAACATTAGAAAGAAGACCTCATCCTAAATTCAGATTCCTCTGTGAAGTGGGTTCAGCAACAATCTGAGCTCTGCTTCTGAAGTGGGTTCCTATTGCCTTCTGTATTCTTTGAAGCAGGATGATAAAACAAAAATGAAACCTTTTTTCAAAGGGAATTCATTTAATGGTTATATTGATGTCTTGATCAAAAAGAAGGAAGTCTTTCAGGTGGTGCTTTTTCTTCTGTTCATTCTACTTCATTTATACGTCATCACTCTCTTAACCTTTACTGCTCTTTGCTTAATCAACCTAGAATGAGGCTGAAGATTAGGAGAATGGAATCAACAGAAGGAAGCACAAGCAACCTTTCAGAAAGCAAAGGAATTCGAGATAATTCCCAGAGCTTCAGTCTCGTTTGATACAACAGAGGTGGCAATGAGTCAAATTCATCAACACACAGTGGTTAGAAAGTCCATTCGAGACAAGGCAACCTGCAAAATCTATGAGGTATAAAAAACAAGAGATTAAGTCCCAACAGAATGAACAAGTCCCCTAGTAGGTCCAGTCATTCAAACCAGGACCTCTGGTGTAGGACAAGTCAGTCAACCGACAATAAAGCAGAACAGTTAAAAAGTGTGGATTCCAGCACTGCCTTATAGCCTGCATTCAAGTCTCAGCTCTAAAAAGGTGTATTACATGCTCTTTGACGAGGGACCTAAGATTTGTGTGCCTCTGTTTCCTCAGCTGTAAAGTGGGGATAATAATGTTAGCACCTATCTCATGGGTGTGTTGTGGAAATGAGATGCATTAATTGTTATTTGTATATAAAATACTCAGAATAGGACCTGACAATAGCTAAGTGTGATGTGAGTGCTTGCTGCCATTAATCTCCTCCTCCTTCTCTTCCTTTCCTCCTCCTTTTTATCCTTCTCTTTCTTCTCCTCCTCCTCCCTCTGTTTCTACCATTTACCCCCACATGACCTTGGAGAAGTTGACAAACCTCTTGGCTTCACAGTTTCTGCCTTTGTGAATGTAGGATAATAACACTGTAGGGTACATACTACCTCCCGGGATTAAGATTGTAATGAGATATATAAAAAGTCTTTAGAATGTTCCTGAACTATACAGTTAAATATGGTTAAAACAGTATTTTTTTTATTATATGACTTTTGCCACAATAAAAAAATTTTAAAGAAAGTTCTTGGTAGAGCACAGATCATGTATGAAGCATGGATAAAATGGAAGTTTGTACACTCACTCACACATTTGTTCTAGACTTCTTCCAGCAAATACTTTTTAAATACAGTGTGTAAAGCACATTTTTAGGTAAAGGGGGTGCAGCAGTGAATGAAACGAACAAAAATGTGTTCTCTCACGGAGCTTCCATTTAAGAGATGGTAGTTGTGTACCCGTAAATATTCTCACCATGATCTTTTTGACAACCAATTTGCAAATTCCTGAATATTTATTTATTCCTGAATATTTTATTTATTTGAGAAGTAGTCTAAGCAGGTTCCAGAATACCGCTGATGGGGGAATAGACAAGAGAGAGGTAAAATGGACAGTGTGTAAATAGAGATAAGTGCTCTGAAGGAAAATAAAGCAGGGAACAGTGATACGAAATGTCTGAGGATAAAGAGAGGGGGTGCAATTATAAATAATCTGGACAAGAAGGACTCACTGAGAAGGTGATATCTGGTCACAGACTTGGCAGTGTAGAATGACCCAGGCAGTGGAAACAACACACTTTCTCAGCGATTGAAAAGCACGTCAACTGAGAATGTCAGTCTCGGTTTGTGCATAAGGTCCCTCCGTCGATTCAGCCCAGCACGCTGTCCCCTGCGCTTTTCTTCACGGGTATAGTCTACACACGAGTAGATAACAATTTACAGGTTGAAAATGCTCCCTTCACCTAGTCTCTGAGTAACATAACCCTATACTGGCCAACGTGCATTGTCCAAAATTCTCACTCCTGGTCTCCAGGGTTAGCCTGACAGCTTCACTGTCTGAAATCTTCAGTTAAATCTGTCAAGTGAACAGAAGGATACAGAATTTATTTCAGAGCTAACACAAACAAGCAGACAGCCTCTCAAATAAAATGAGATGGTTTTCAAAACTCGCTCTTTATGTAAATGTCATAATGATAACCAAAGTTTCCACCAACAGAAAGCTTGATCAAGTATGGAGACACTGTGGAATTACTGAGAAGGAATGTAAACAACAGTGTGAACCTAATAATGGGATGTGGAGAGACGTTCATTTTATTAATGATGCCATGGCAGCAACTGATATTTCCTGATATCTCTTCTAATGCCTGAGTTTTCTCATCTACAAAATGGGACTAATTACTACCTTATAGGTGAATGTGAGATTTGAATAAATTAATTCAGGTAAAAGTTACTACATCAATTAATGGTGACTACATAGAATAAATACAATTAAATGATAAATGGAATGCATGTAATCAATGTAAGCTATTTTTCCCTTCATCTTCATTATTATCATTATTGTTTTACTTTGGGCCAAACACTAGAAGTTAGCTCTTTTTTATTATTCCCATTAAACTGAGCAATAGAAAGTTTACTAAGGTGCTTTATATTCTAAAGCGAATTAAGAAGTTGGGTAGAGATTCATGATCAGACAGTCTCATTCTCAATAGCTGTTCTATAAAAAAAAAAAAAAAACACATTTTGGACAGTTTAAATCCAACTAGAGTCTCAGATCCATGAGGGCAAGAACCATGTCACTTGCTTTTACTACTCATAGAAAGTTATTCATTATGCTGAATGATTACAAGGAGGAAGCCACAGTCAACCCTACTTATTAAGTGCTTATTATTTCCTGAATGTTTAATATGAATTATTTTGCACACTCCCTCCACTCCAAAGAGGGAGCTACTAATGTTATCCCATTTTACATATGAGAAAATTGAGTCTAAAAGAATTTAAATTACCCCAAATCATACAGATAAGTAGCAGTGCCAGGACTAAAACTCCTGTCTACTGAACTCCAGTCCCAAAGTTTCATTGTTGTTTTTTCCTGTCTACAGTGCTCAGCTAGTAACTCCTAGTATAACGAGAAACAATGATACACAGTTGTCACTAGACCCCAGGACATGTGAATTAAGGTTGCAGGCTTCATATGAAGGTACAATAGCTCCCTCCTCTGTTAATTACTACATGTTAACAAGGTAAAATGCAGAACTCAGTGGAAACCTAAAGACTCATTCCCAAAAATCTGAAGGAGGCAATTAGCGTTGGTATAACAATCTCTCATACAATTCTGTGGTCGGCTAGTGCCGTGGTAATAAACACACCTCTTCCATAATATCAATCTCTGCCATTTCCAATCTGTACTGTATATGAATCATGCATTAAAAGGCTGGGGAACATGGAGTAATGGCTTCAAAAACTCTCTCAGGCATAAAAATAGAAGCTTAGTGCTGTTGGTATGGATTCCCCACTGTTTCAAAGTAACCATTTTCAGCCTTTGGAGAATTCAAAGACTCTTTGCTGTAGCATTTTAGATAAATTACTATTCCTTGTAGTAGTTTAGCTGAGGCCAAAGAACTGATGCTTTTGAACTGTGGTGTTGGAGAAGACTCTTGAGAGTCCCTTGGACTGCAAGGAGATCCAACCAGTCCATTCTGAAGGAGATCAACCCTGGGATTTCTTTGCAGGGAATGATGCTAAAGCTGAAACTCCAGTACTTTGGCCACCTCATACGAAGAGTTGACTCATTGGAAAAGACTCTGATGCTGGGAGGGATTGGGGGCAGGAGGAGAAGGGGACGACAGAGGATGAGATGGCTGGATGGCATCACTGACTCAATGGACATGAGTCTGAGTGAACTCCGGTGGGGGATAGACAGGGGGGCCTGGCGTGCTGCAATTCATGGAGTCGCAGAGAGTCGGACACAACTGAGCGACTGAACTGAACTATGCCTTGTAACTCTCTCAACTCACATTTCTTACAGAGATAAACATGTCTGTGGTCTGAAAGCCAAGGTAAAAACAAACCAAGCATCTCTCCTAATGAGATACCCAAGGACCTGGTGAAAAACACACTCTGTTGTACCCAGTGGTGGAAATTATCAGTCAAGTTATTTGGATTTTAATTAGAGAGTAGTCTAGAGCAATTATAATAACCTGGTTCTTTTGATCTTGAGAATCTCAATCCTTGTGCTGGTAGAGGCAAATTGAAATGTTCTAGAAGCCAGTAAGGTGAAGTAAAGGAGCAAAACAGGCAAGGTGTAAGCAACAGGGGAGGAAGCAAATGTGGCCCTCAGGGAACACATGGTCCTTTTCAGAACCTCCTCTAAAAAAAGTAGCTGCTACTCTGCTCTAGCTGATGGTTGCCAGAAGGCAAAACATCCTGCTTTTGCTTTATTTTTCAATTCTTTTCTTAAGAGAAACCATGAATTCAGATTTTATGTTAAATTCCAAAAATGTCAAAAGTTAGCAACTTTCAATTAAAAATAAAATAATAACAACAATGTGTGGGAAGAATAAAAGTCATGAGCAGGCTTTGGTGCATAGGTGGCTTGTTTCTGACTTCTATTTTGCTATATTTTCTTATCTGCAGCGCTAGACGATGCTAGGCCACTTAGAGCTGCTGCTAAAGTTTCAGGCAAATTCCTGTCCAAGTTTGGATAAGCAAGGTCTGATTTGACTAATAACCTAGGAACACATGAAAATAATAATAGCTGATATTTACGGAGCCCCCATCATGCATGTAACACTCAGATTAACAGAAAAAGCCTGTAAGATGGATCCTCTTATTATTATCCTCATTTTACAGGTGAGGAAGCTGAGGAACTAAGCAGGTATATTATCTGCCATCTGCCCAAGGTCACACCACTATCAAGTAATAGAACTGGGTGCCCACCCAAATATATTACTAGGCTATAAAGTGAAGTGTATCGGAATAAAGGGCATAAAAATGAAATCTGTGGGCAAGGTAATGTCTTTGTGTCACTATCAAAAAAGTCATCTTAGTCAATGTGGTTTGGAATAAAATTCCATAAAAATGTTTAGATCGTTGGACCAACCTATATACTCTTGGTAATTCTTTCTAAAAATAATTTAAAGGAAGAAAAATGTATCAGTTCAGAAGAATTAGCATCATCCAATTTTTGAGTAGCAAACAAGCAAACAAAATAGCCAAATCCCCAAGAGAATAAGAACAAATACATTTTTTTTTCTTTTTACTAATACAGTGGAAGACTAGATAATCACTAAACGTTGAAGCCCTGGTGATTACTGGTCACTTAGAAGAGCTACCATTTATTAAATATTGAGTGAATAATAAGAAAGAAGCAATCACATTTGTATTCTGATTAGAATGAGGTAAAAACTATTAAGATATAGGCTAGAAAAAATTACAAGTTAGGCTTTGAGTCATTTCATAACAAGTAATTAAATTATGAATGGCTTAGAAAATAAATAAGGGACTTTCAACATCATTGTAGTAATATTTGCTATTTGTTGCAACCAAATTTAACTTAAAACTATGATAAACATACAGGTACCACTCAGATTCAGGTTTCCAACACTATAAAGCATTTAACCATTTAACTGTCCCTGTTGAGCATGACCTCAGTATTTTACACATTTTCTGTGACGATTCTACACAGTTGTGTTTTGCATACAAGGGCCCAGCTACGTGAGAATAAACTGTCATCTCTGGATAACCAGCATGAATATATATAAGTTCTGATGTACAGTTTCAAACCAAGGTTCCATGTGGTTCCTAAAGTCAATGCATTCTCATCTTAAGAATTTCACTCCTACGATCTCCAAGATACATAAAAGGTTTGTCCCTTCACTTTCTTTAGACTCCTGCTCAAATGTTACCAGTAAGAATTACTCTGATCACTTTATATAAAATAGTAATACCCTGACACTACCAACACTCAATTTATACTTATATGTTTATCTTCTGCTTTTCTTTACTAGATTGCAAACTTCATGAGAATCTATCCCTGTTGTTCAGTGCTATGTCCCCCACATGTGGAATTGTACTTGGCACTCCACATATTAATAGAATTTAACATTCATGTGGCACTTACTAGTGCCAGGCACCATTCTAGTTCACATATTAATAGAATCTAACATTAATGGGGCACTTCCTATGTGCCAGGCACTATTCTAGATGCGTTACTAATATTAAATTATTTAATATTTCTAATGACCCCATTATTATGTTCATTTAATAGATGAAGACCCTGATGTACACAGAAGTCAAATAATCTGTCTAGCATACTATGGTGGACCAACTCTAAGACAGCCCACAATTACTTACACCTCTTTCTATGCATGGCTTGTTTAATCCCTTTTGAGAGTAAGAGCTATTCACTGTTAATAACGTGCAGGAAAAGGTGATTACGTTTCTTTGTATTGAAACTTCTATCTCCCTAACAGACTCTCTTATTTCTAACTTTGATTAAATAAGCTGCTCTATGGAGAGGCCCACATGGCAAAAAACTAAGGGTGGATTCCACCCTACAGTTAGCAATGCATTGAGATCCTCAGACCAACGACCTTCAAGAAACTGCATCC
Source organism: Oryx dammah (assembly GCF_014754425.2). NCBI lineage: Eukaryota > Metazoa > Chordata > Mammalia > Artiodactyla > Bovidae > Oryx > Oryx dammah. The sequence goes on from NW_024070198.1 coordinate 7,437,861, forward strand.
TGCCAACAGTTACATGAACTTGGAAGCAGATCCCTTCCCAGGGAAGCCTCAAATAAGTCCCTTAGCCAGACCAACACTTTGACTGTATCCTTGTGACAGACCCTGAAGCAGAGCATCCAGCTAAGATATTCCCAGATTTTTGACCCATAGGAACTGTGGGGTAATAAATGTGTTGCTTTAAGCCACTAAGTTTATGGCAACATGTCAGATAGCAATTCAGTTCAGTTCAGTTCACTCGCTCATTTGTGTCTGACTCTTTGCGACCCCATGGATCGCATCACCCTAGACCTCCCTGTCCATCACCAACTCCCGGGAGTTCACTCAAACTCATGTCCATCAAGTCAGTGATGCCATCCAGCCATCTCATCCTCTGTCGTCCCCTTCTCCTCCTGCCTCCAATCCCTCCCAGCATCAGAGTCTTTTCCAATGAGTCAACTCTTCGCATGAGGTGGCCAAAGTACTGGAGCTTCAGCATTAGCATCATTCCTTCCAAAGAAATCCCAGGGCTGATCTCCTTCAGAATGGACTGGGTGGATCTCCTTATAGTCCAAGGGACTCTCAAGAGTCTTCTCCAACACCACAGTTCAAAAGCATCAATTCTTCGGCACTCAGCCTTCTTCACAGTCCAACTCTCACATCCACACATGACCACAGGAAAAACCATAGCCTTGACTAGACGGACCTTAGTCGGCAAAGTAATATCTCTGCTTTTGAATATACTGTCTAGGTTGGTCATAACTTTTCTTCCAAGGAGTAGTGTCTTTTAATTTCATGGCTGCAGTCACCATCTGCAGTGATTTTGGAGCCCCCAAAAATAAAGTCTGACACTGTTTCCACTGTTTCCCCATCTATTTCCCATGAAGTGATGGGACCAGATGCCATGATCTTCATTTTCTGAATGTTGAGCTTGAAGCCAACTTTTTCACTCTCCTCTTTGACTTTCCTCAAGAGGCTTTTTAGTTCCTCTTCACTTTCTGCCATAAGGGTGGTGTCATCTGCATATCTGAGGTTATTGATATTTCTCCCGGCAATCTTGATTCCAGCTTGTGTTTCTTCCAATGCAGCGTTTCTCATGATGTACTCTGCATAGAAGTTAAATAAGCAGGGTGACAATATACAGCCTTGACGTACTCCTTTTCCTATTTGGAACCAGTCTGTTGTTCCATGTCCAGTTCTAACTGTTGCTTCCTGACCTGCATACAGATTTCTCAAGAGGCAGGTTAGGTGGTCTGGTATTCCCATCTCTTTCAGAATTTTCCACAGTTTATTGTGATCCACATAGTCAAAGGCTTTGGCATAGTCAATAAAGCAGAAATAGATGTTTTTCTGGAACTCTCTTGCTTTTTCCATGATGACTAAAATAGTCAGACCAAGTTTTTAAAAAAGGATCCAAACCTAGGTAGCCTAGAATTTATACTTTTATGCACTATACTATTTGTACTTAGTTGCTTAGTCATGTGTGACTCTTTGCAACCCCATGGCCTGTAGCCCACCAGGTTCCTCTGACAATGGGGATTCTCCAAGCAAGAATACTAGAGTGGGTTGCCATGCCCCCCGTCCAGGGTATCTTTCCAACCCAGGGATCAAACCCAGGTCTTCCACATTGTAGGCAGATTCTCTACCATCTGAGCCACCAGGGAAGCCCCATTACACTATATTGCCCTTCAATAAATATTTTTGGAATGAATGAAGGGATGGATAAATGAATGGATGGACATGATGATAATATCTTACAGAGCCCAAGAGCAATGCACACTTGTTTTATGAGATTACAATGATCTTGATCTTCAAATCTGCAACAAACATTATTAAAAAATATGTGTGTGTGTGTATATATATATGTATATATATATATACATATCAGCAACACTCAGTCATGATCATCATTACAAAAGTCCTAAATAAAATAAGAATTAGCTAAATTAATCCAATGATTCATAAAAAGATAATATATTATAACCAATGGGGTCATTCCAGAAATGAAATATTGAGTTACCAACTAAAGTCAATTTAAAACATCAAATATCTATTTTAGTAGATACAAAAGAAGCCTTTGATAAAATTATATCTCCATTCATGATTTTTCAAAACTCTCAAAACAAATTTAGAATAAGACAAAAATCTATCTCCATTCATAGTTTTTAAAATACCCTCTTAGCAAAGTAGGAATAGAAGAGTTTATCTATTAAAAAAAACTATAGAAACTTTATGCTTCACGATAAATTTTGAAGATTTCTCCTGATATTTTGAGAATGGGTCAAGACTGTCTACTATCTTTACTGTATTCACCATTGTAGTAGCAAAAGTCTTAGTCCCTATTAAAGTGAGAGAAACACAGGTTATAAAGAAGTAAAAAATTAAAACTCTCATTATTTTCAGATTACTTGATTACATATATGTAGAAAACCCTAAAGAAACCACATAGAAACCATTAGAATTAATAAGGTGATTTGGTGAGACTTCTGGATACAAAATACAGATCTCAATTGCAACAAGGAATTAGAAAAGGAAATTTAAAATACTATTTATAAAAGATCAATACACATCAGATGCAAGATGAAATCTAACATAAAATGGGCAAGTCTGCTATTCAAAACATTATAAACCTTCCTCTGCCAGAAAGATCCAGTTTCACATACGGTACCATTACTAGTTATTCACTAGCAATTTTATTAGAGATAGGACAGAGTCCATAACCAACATGACATGAACTAATAAAACCATATGTTCGGTTATCCATATATTTTCAATAGTTTTGGCACATGCACACAAATATTGAAAACTGGAAATGAGGTAAGTTTTGCCTTTTTGTCCCTTCCATTTCTCCCATGGTAGCGTGTACTGGTTGCCTAGGAAACTGTTACTACCAGGCACGGAAGCAGCTGCGCTGTCACTCTGAGCTGGGCCGAGATCTCAGCACACTGGCTCTCATCCTCAGTGGAGGGCACCTGTACTGTCCCACTTGGCTCCGGGCTCACTCATTTCCTAGGAGCAGTTGTACATTGTTTTGTTAGTGCTTTGGCAGGAGGAAAGAAGCAAAGGGCACAGTAACAGCAACTGGGGAGCAAAGACTGAACATGGGTTGTTAAAGGTGGGTCTCAGATATTGCAGGTGAAGAGACTGCAAAGTATAAAGGAGATGCTTAGTAAAGTACACTTAGATGCTGCGGGCAGACAAGGATGGGTGTGCTACTCACAGAAGCGACTTGGAAGGTAACTAGGAAAGGGGAGGGAATTTTAACTACTGTGTGCCAGCAGCTGTACTATGTATTTCCTATTTGTTTTGCATTCATTTCATCTGTTCTCTCTCTCCCGCCCTTCCACTCCGTTTCTGACCATCATACACAAAGACATACACACTCAAGCTCACACACACAGCTACTATTCTAGTTTTAAACATGGGTAACATGGAGTTCAAAGAGGCTAAATAATATTCTTCAATTCACCCAACTACTCAGCAATGAAGCTGGAAATGAATCTCAATCAAACCCCATGAAAATCCATACTAGGCTGCTTCCAAGCCTGGGATATGTTTCAAAATAAGGACAAACTAAAGGGAGGCAAAGGATGCTATAGACATAAAAAGATGAAAGTTTATATTAGGTTCAGGAAATGAGAAGAAACCCGATGAAGTGGAATACAGAGGGTGCAAGGGCATAGGAAGTTAAAAAGAAAAATAACCAGCAAACGGAGAATGAACTATTTTAAATGCCATAGGAGCAAGTTTATTTTTAAATTTTAGTTTATAACTGTGCTGTCTAGTAGACACCCTGCATGGTAATGTGGGTTGTCTGAACTGACATGGGTCTACATATACATATATATAGAATGTATACTGGACTTAATGTAAAAGAATCTCACATAAAATAGTAATCATTTGTCTATTAATATATGTTGGTCTGATAATAGTGTGGATGTTCTGGGTTAAATAAAATCTATTAAAAATAATTTCACCTGATTCTTTTTGCTTTTTAAATGTGGTTACTGAAAATAATTAAAGTTACACTTGTGGGCTTATATTTCAATTGGTTACCAGTGGGAGGCCATGCAAAGTATGAGGGGAGGAAGCCTGGGACTGGCTAACTCTTGTCCTTAAACTTTTCCTCTCCTTATACACACACACACACACACACACACACACACCCTCAGCTTCATGCTACTTTATTTTGTTTTTTTTTTTTTTTTACTTTATTTTGCTTTACAATACTGTATTGGTTTTGCCATACATTGACATGAATCAGCCACGGGTGTACATGAGTTCCCAATCCTGAACCCCCCTCCCACCCCATATCATCTCTCTGGATCATCCCCCGTGCACCAGCCCCAAGCATCCTGTATCCTGTATCAAACATAGACTGGCGATTCATTTCTTACCTGATAGTATACATGTTTCAATGCCATTCTCCCAAATCATCCCACCCTCTCCCCCTCCCACAGGGTCCAAAAGTCTGTTCTATACATCTGTGTCTCTTGCTGTCTCGCATAGAGGGTTATCATTACCATCTTTCTAAATTCCATATATATGTGTTAGTATACTGTATTGGTGTTTTTCTTTCCATGCTACTTTATTATTTTTTTACACCAAGCCTCCATAGGAAAAGGCACCCAGGATTCTTTTCCTACGAGAAAAAAATGGCAGTTTGCCTACTACAAAATCTGAAATAAAAATAGTTTAACAAAACTCCTTTGCAAGAAATTAAGATGGATTCATGCAGCATCGAGAGAGTGTTTACATCTTAAAGAAAAAAGGTGCCTGTGGGGAACAAAACAATAACGATGGCTTTGGAAGAAAAATCGGTTTCCAAAGCCTTCACTGCTCCGGAAAGAGCTCCCATTCAGGACATCACAGAGAGCAACCTCAGCGGTCACCTGGTGACTCACTCCTGTTTTGCCATATATTATGTTTTAGTTTCTCTGACCTTGATATTTCATATGGCACCAAGAAATTACTCACCTCACCGTCAAAATGACAATCACCGTAGGATGCTGCCCCTGCCAAACAGTGGCTTGAGCTAGCTGGTGAGACTGAATAGAAAAAAGTAAACAATAAACCCTTATCTGACTGTTCAGGGTATTCCACTGTAGTTGGTCAACAGTTTAGTGTGTGTCAATGTCTTTAGTGTACTTTGTTATTTCACCGTTATGTCCTGTTTGACTCTTTTGTGACCTCATGGACTGTAGCCCACCAGGCTTGTCTGTCTATGGGATTTCCCAGGCAAGAATACAGTAGTGGATTGCTAGTTCCTTCTCCAGGGGATTTCCCCAACCCAGGGACTGAAACTACATCTCCTGCATTGCAGGCAGATTCTTTACCACTGAGCCACCTGGGAAGCCCTCAGTGTGTTACACGGATCTTTTTTCACGGGCATCCACTGTCTCTCATATGTGACACAATAGTGTAATATAAGGTACATCAGATCACAAAGTTTCCTGCAAACATAGATTTGGAAATGTCCCTATTTAAAAAGGTGGTAAGAGTTGTCAGGGGAGGGACAGAAGGGAGCTATTAACTGGAAAGTGTGGTGCTGAGCCAACAGCAGTGGGTTGGGCAACCAAGAGACCTGGATTCCAGATCTTGCCCTGCAACTTAGAAAGTGTGCAACTTTCCTTCTTGTACGCCTTGTATCTTCTCTTTCAGATGAAGGTCTTATAAATTATAGCTCCCAACTTTTATTTCTCTTCCAGCACATATGGGAGATATGAGACCCTTCCTTTAGGAAGAGCACATTATTGTTAATGCAAAAAAAAACTATCGTGAGGCACTTGGCAGGCACTTGCGAGGCACTAAGACAGTGATTTCCAGTACTGGAGACACAAGCCTAGGGTATCAAAATCTCCAGGTATTTAGGAGCTCTGTCTCACTCCCTTTTAGAATCTTAGAGACCACCTTTTCAGGTGTTACAAAGATCAAGGCTATCACTAAGGTTGTTCACTAGACTATTTCATAACCATTTCCTCTCCTCTTCTTTTTTCTTTTTACTCTCATTCCTTTAGTCAAAATATCCCACACTGGGAGACTGCATTCTGATGGATATTGATTTGAATAAATTTGAATAAATTCTTGAGCATACTATGGAAGAAAAACCCATTAAGTCCATTCAGTCTACCATTTTTCAAATGTGTAGGAAATGTTTTGATCAGATAATATTCTGGAACATATCATCTTCTACCTGAAATGTCCTATTTACCAGTAGCCTTTAACTTGACCTACTAGGAAGCAAAACAGAGTAGATCTTTTTTTTTTTTTTTTTACAGTCCATACTCATATTTTAAATATTCAACTCTATGTTTTAAGATACTGTATACCCCTAAGTCACTCTGTAACCCTACATTTAGCTAGCATTTTCTGAGAACCTTGTCCACGTGAGATCTTGAAGGAATTTAAGGCCAAAAGGTGAGAGGTGCTAAGAGATACAAGTGCTAGAAAAGCAAAGAGATAGACCATGACCTGAGGTAATATGAAAATTCAGTTTCAGTCCAAAGAGCAGAAATTTGGAATCTATATTGATTTCGTGAAGCTCACTCCACAGCAAAGTCTTGCCCACTAGGTGAATGGCTATGGAAAGGTCAACAGAAGCTATAAAATTTCTCATATTTTTGACAGAGTCCTCTATAAGGAAGCTGCACAGAAGTGAAATATGTTTCAGTCATGAACTAGTAAGGACAAACATACTGAATGTTTCTCAATTAAAATATTAACCTAAGAAAACCAGACTTACAAAGGGTAAGGAGGTATCTTGAATAATATTTACATTGTAAAAATAAAAGAGGGTTTATTTCTATTTAGGAACATCAGAGAAGATTACGGAAGAAAATATTCTGAGGTATTAGTGTTTGGCCTGGTTCCTGGAAAGCAGGTAAGAGTTGGAAAAACAGAAATGTAAAAGGAGGATATCGCCATAGAAGGAAATGACATTAGCAAAACACAATAATCCGGAGAGTGGAGCCTTGGGAAAAGTTTATAGACTTAACTTGCTGAACAAAGGGGTACAGTTGAGGTTTAATAACCAATACGAGGATGAGATGGTTGGATGGCAGCACCAACTCAATGTACATGAGTTTGAGCAAACTCTGGGAGATAACGAAGGATGGGGAATCCTGGTGTGCTGCAGTCCATGGGGTCACAAAGAGTTGGACACAACTTAGCGACAGAAAAACAACAACCAATAAGGAAGGTAGAGTCATTAAGAACTGTATCTTTGAAGGCCCTGCATGTCAACCGAAGAGCACTGACATTCCCATGAAGGTGATACATTTTCTGATTAGGAAAATAGCAATTTACGACTGGACAAAAAATGCCGAGTTCGCAGCTGTGCTGAGTTAATCACATATTAGGTCACAACTAAATATTATTTTAGAACTGATCGAGACCTTGGAGTTCTTCCACTTCACAAAAAGCTCTCATTGCGTGGTTTAGATGGCAACAGAATAATCAACACAAAAACCATGAAAAAGGATAAAATGTACAAAAATAAGGGGACAGATGAAACATGAAGGAAAAAAATTGTATCTATCACAAGAAAGACTCTCATAGAGTTCTTCTTACAGGGGCAGTTGGTAAGTGTAGAGAAAGGAACAAGAAGCAAATGACATTTCAGCCCTGAGCACCCTGAGAAATGCTGCCTTGTATGTATTCAGCTCCTCCCGGAAGCTCACAGCACCTCTTCAAAAGGAAAACAAAATGACAAAAGTACCATTAGGGGCTACTAAGCTCTCTTTCAGCTGAGTCACCCTCTTGCTCCTTTAGGAATTTTAATGCTTTATTTTTAAGCCCTTTTTACTGGTAGAAGAGATAAGATTTCACAAGCTAATTGAATACATGCCGCATAACTAAGTTACAGCCTCCCTTGCTGAAATCTTCAGAGCTGAAAATATTTTTATTTTCTTGGCCCTTCTGACAACTTGAAGAAAAAAGAGTCTTTGTCACTAAATGGAATTGCTAAATGGGAGGATAAGCCTAGTAAAATAAATCAGTAATCCCTCACCGGTTTCCTTAAGTAACAAATTAGTTAAGTTTTAAATTTGCCATCCAATTGCTATGATATGGGCTATTTAATGAAGCAATGGGTCAGAACATAAGACACTTGGATTACAATTGGTTTAGTCCTTGATTTCTTTGAGTTAGACTTAGGTAAGTGTTTTTACCTCTCTAAACTACAAAGCTTAGTAAAACAAGGGAAAATTACCTTCTGTTTCCTTTTACAATAATGAGAGATTGGATTTTGGATCTGAAAAGTAATCTAAGACATTTTGGAGAAAGCTTTCATGTACAATGTTGGGGAAATGGCTCTTCATGATCCTGTTTAAATAAGGTCAAGACTCATGTATGTATAACACAAACACACAAAAACTTTTACAGAGTGTGTGTTTGTACTCTAGGAACCTGGAGACCAAAAAGGACCTCCAATTTGCTTACACATATCCCTGTATTTGAATTTAGCAGAGAGAAAAAATCTGGAAAGAACCGTGTTTACATATGGTAATTTTCAGTTCCATTAATTCAGGGAGAAGAGTAGATAAGTGGAATCTTGATAGGCTATAGAGAGGTTATTTCTACAAAGAATGGGCTCATCAGGTGCCTCCAAAGTCTTCAAGACAGCCTTGGCATGGACTTTCTTTTTAGAGATCAAACTCATGGTAGACCATGATGAAAGAATTTTTTTTTTTTTAATCCACATGGATTTGAAAAAGAACTAGTGGCTTATTGGATATCCACTTATCAGTGGTTGCAAACAGAAAGGCATCTATGTTCTGTTGGGAAAAACTAAAGACCAAGAATTTCCCAAAATAATTGCCAGGTTTCCAGTTGTTCAGTGTCAAGCTGACACGGAGCTATTTCAGAAGCAGTGATTGAGAAATCATAGCAGAGGACCAAAAATGGAGGTGGGGGGGGGCGGGGCGGCGCACGGGAGAGCGAAAGACTTCAAAGAGTGACAAAAAAAAAAAAAAAATCACCCTGTGCAAAAGCAAACGCTAATAACTGGAACCAAAGAATATAAAACTATCTTTTCCCTTAAATATAAATGAGGCCATCTGCCAAAATCCAGAGCTTGAGTGACAGAAACATTTTTAAACAAAGACTCAGAAAAAAATGTTTTCTTATTTCGTCTCTTTCATACAACATTTTTGTTGTTGTTGATTTGAAGGTTTGGGTTTTTTTTTTGGCATAGTGATGGAGGGGGAAAAAACTTACACTGTAATGTAGATGGCTTAGAAATAAGACTACCTGAGAATAAGGTTATCTTGGGTGGGAGGGAAATATTGAAAATCAACACAGAATGGATGAGACCAGGTTTCTATGTGAAAGACTGAGGAATATCTCATCATAATACTCTTCACACTTGATTGGCTCATTTGAATAAATGGGCACGTTGGTTAAACTGGAAATTCTAATTTACCAAGTATTGGATTGGGCTAAAATTCTGCAGTTCAAATGTGCTCCCATATGATCCCAATGCACAAAGTCCTCCCAACATACTTTATTAGAAACAAGCAAGAACAATTAAAGTGATTGAAATAGTCCTAAGAAGTTAACCCAATTACTGGGTTTGAATGGTTGGATTTCCCCATTGTGGAGACAGCTATATATCAGGCAACCAGAGTTGGGAGCAAGAACATTCTGATTATTAGGTTGACTTCTCTTTATCTGATTGTATTCTGTCTGAACTGCCTTCTGATTATAATTTGATTTCTTGTGTAGAATTTTCCTCTAGAGAGAATTGTGCTAGCTAGTCAACCCAACGCCTGCAGGCAGAATGATCGCGTGGCAAGAAATGGGCTTTGAATGGCAGAGAACAGGATTTGTTTGATAATGTTGTTGAGGATGACGAGTAGGAAGATCACAAGGAGGAAGCTGAATAAGTTACCTGTGTGCTTAGTATGTACCAGGTACTATGCTTAGCGCTTTGCACACATTCGATTGATCTTATGAGTTGATACTATTATCCCTGCATTACAGACGAAGAAACCCAAGCGGACAATGCTAGAAGGAGTCTGGACAAGACTGAACTCTACGGGCTGCCTGATTCCAAATATATGTTCTTTGTCAACATACACATCCCAGTATGTGAAAGACCTTTGATTATAATTATTACTACACTAAGCACTCAAGAACCAGTAATTATATATTCCAATTTTCATATATGACATACAGTTTATATTTGAGTATTTTGTGTGCTTAGTTAACATGAATCAGACTCCATGAGTCTCATCAATTCTAATTATATTGATAGCTTCAATCTGTAAAGCTAAGGACTAAACTCCAAATCATGGCAAAGCCTACCCAGGAGTTGAGCTGAGTAATTACTTAACAAACAAACCCAGAGAAGTAACATATTTCTCAGACACTTTAACCAAAGAATTTTTTTTTTTCCTATCTATAGGCCTTTCCTTGAAACCTCTTTATACAAATCTATCCATTCTGTGATTGGCTGGGTATTTTATCCCAAAAGACCATTTAAGTATTTTCCCTTCTTTTTAATCTCATAATTGCTAAAGTACTGAATAATAGTCCCATTTCTACTTCTAATGCATATACACCTTGTTCAAATGAGTGGAATGAAATGTATCCAACGGGATTAAGCACATGGGTTTTAGTGAGTATTGAAAATGGTCAAGTGCGAACTACAAATGAGCAAAACTATTTCATAAACATCAATGGCCTTCTATAATGCTTTGTCTTTCAAGGATATTGTGTGCAAAACCAGATATTCAGAAAATAAAAAACTAGGAGTGACCAAATGGTTCCTCCCATTTGCCTGACTACTTAAGAGTCCATCCTAAGACAGCAGGAAGAATAAATGGATGGTCAGTCATAAAAGATTAAGCAAAGAGTGCCAGTCCAGTTCTGAGTAAATGGAAAGAATACAGAGACACCAGCCGAGAATAAGATTCAGTGTGGATGGTATTTCCCCCTGAGCCATCTCACCCAAAACTGAAGTGACTTTATCTGCCTTTTGTTCTGAGAAGGCAGGGGCATGTCCTGCCAGTCTGTTCTCCAGCTCAGGAAGACAGGCCATTGCTTTTGTCATTCCTCAAACCAAGTGTACTTTTTGACTTAGTATTTTCTCAGAGATCCTCTACTCAATTTTCCATTTGTACAGAACATAGCTATTTACACTGATTTTTAAAAATTTAGTATGCACTTTCTCCTATTCTAGAAAAATAAGGATCTTTTCAATTAAAGTACTTTGCCTTTGCCTGTGTGTTAAAAAAAAACACCAACTAACATTGCTGTGACCAGGGCAGAGAAGGGCAGAGAGCTCCATACACGACTGACTAATGGGGACCGCAGGGTTCACACGTCTTGAACTTTTCTACAGTAGAGCAGGGGGCAGAGCCACAGTGGAAATACCAATGACTCCTATCGCTGTCAACCTTAAGCCTCCAAAAGTAGGACAAAAACACATGGTCCTAATGATGAGTTGAATTAATAAAGAGCAGCTCTAGCTAACCAACAATAAAATATCAATAACACATAAACTGAAGTCATTAAGATCGTTGGCTTGTTCCCTACTATTATCTAACAGCCTTGTTCAGCTTTACCTGTTTCACTTTCGCCTTCTTGTTCCTTTTCCCTCGACATTCTTTATATCCAATATACTTGATTTACTTCAGTGAAGAAACAGGACCATCTGGCATTCAGAACCTCATTACATCAATATCAAAGCATATATGCTCTTTGTAGATTACATGAGGAATGAGAAGGGAGAGTTGTGAAGGCAGTAAAATTTACTGGGGCAGGCAGTCTGGAAGGCAGCATGCTAGTCAATATACTCTCCAAAATCAGAGTTTTAGTCAATCTCCTTTCAAATAGGGTGCAGGAAATACTTTCCACCAAAATTTTTCTTGCTTTGGAAGACCTTACCTTTTAGTTTCCCAAACATTTCATTGCCACTGCTGATTAACACATCCAATTTATATGTGGAGATCTAAAAAAATAGAGATCTCCATGCTCCATGTAGCACCATGTAGATCAAGCATGAACTTGAATCTAAAAGGTCTGGGCCAGGATACCTGTATTTTAAAAAGGCTACCACAAGGAATTCTGAAAGGCAAATGAGGACAGAGAACCAGTGTTGCGTCTCCCTCCATGAAGTCCTTATTCTAATGCTTACCATAACACTCTCTAAAGGTAGGTCTTAAGAGAAGATTCGCATTAAAGCTTGAAAAGATCCATGATAGATATCAGGAAATTTTTATTTTCCTGAAAAAGATAATCATATTTACAGACACATAGAAGTCTTCAACACTTTTTTTCCTGTTGCTTGATGTCTTAAATATCTAGTTTACCTTTCATTTGTCTGTCAAGGAAATGTCCAATATTTGAATCCACTTCACACTCACATTTATAAAACCATAGGATTTAATAATATTTATTTTGGTGTTTATTTTCTAACATAACTTACAAAGGTGAACATATGAACTTATGACACTTATTCTGGTGAATCAGTGGTAAAGAATCTACTTGCAATGCAGAAGATGCAGGAGACGTGGGTTTGATCCCTGAGTGGGGAATATTCCCTGGAAAAGAGCACGGCAACCCACTTCAGTATCCTCGCCTGGGAAATGCCATGGAGAGGAGCCTGGCGGGCTACTGTCTGTAAGATCACAGTCGGACACAACTGAAGTCACTGAGCCTGCACACACACAAGATTTTTAAATAATGCTGTTTTCAGAAGAAAAGCAGTAGCTCACACTAAATTTACTAGGCATAATTAGAAATTGAGTAATATAGTTTAAATAGATTCATTAGAATAAAGTCATGTGAAATGTAGACTTTGGAGGTAAATGTTATAAAGATCCAAAATGGGTAATAGTATACAATGAGTCTCCTTTTATTTATGGAATGCCATAGGCCAGAAATTCTGCCTTAATAAGAGCCAACAATAACTGATATATATGTGTGTGTGTGTGTATATATATATATATATATATATACACATACATAGTAACTTCACATTTCAAAAGTAACTGTATGATTACTATCACATATCAAATGGATGGTTACACTAGATACTCCTTAACCATTTATATCTCAGAGATCTTAAGGAAAAAAATCTTAAATTCCTCACCATGGAACTGAGGTCTGTGGTCAATTTTATGAGCAAGGTTTCCAATATATCTTATCAGTAATCTATTGTGTGACCTAGACCGTGACTCAGAGACTGGAACAATCCTGGATCACTACTTCACTGACTCAAGCTGGGAGGATTTAATTGTGCATACGTATCAGTTGGGCTGCACGTGTCCGGGAGCTAAAAGAGAGCAAAACAACTACCACCAGTGCCAAATGGGTATAATCCTGGTGCCCAAACTGTTGAATAGGTTTAATGAGATAATACATGTAAAACCCTGACAGCAGAGCATGGCATGTAGAAAGAAAGAAACTCAACTGAGGATGGGGGCAACGCTGGGCACAGTAGTGCTTCAAGCAAGCTTATAGCATTGTACCAGGAGGCTTTCTGTGACATCACATACTGCCCAAACTGTCTACATACCTCCAGCAATAAAACATCCCAGATTTATCATATTATTTAAAAACAACTTTCCCCTTTCATTGGTGCAGAAATGCTAATAAATACCCTTAAATATCATATAGCTTCAATGGTACGTTTTTTCCAACTCTCTTTAGTCTGTTTTTAGTGAGCTACAATGTACTCTTCAGGAGTTTCTTAGGGGGAAAGCGCCTTGGGTGGTTGGTTACTTTGCCGGTGCATGTGTGTGTGCGCTCAGTTGTTCAGTCATATCTGACTCTGTGAATCCATGGACTATATAGCCCAGCAGGCTCCTCTGTCCATGGGATTCCCCAAGCAGGAATACTGGAGTGCGTTGCCATTTCCTGCTCCAGGGGCTCTTCCCAACCCAGCGGTCAAACCTGCATCTCTGACATCTCCTGCGCTGGCAGGCGGATTCTTTTCCACTATGCCACCTGGGAAGCCCGTGGTGTTAATGACAAATCAGATCAGTTTACCCAGAGAAAAGCTCACCTCTCCTGCCACGACTTCATTTGAAATGATATTATACCTGGTGCTCCCACACTTAAATGAATAAAAAGCACTGTTCTCAAAGCTTTCTTCACAAGTGGCAACCATCTAATGATCTTTTAAAAAACTATCCTCATTCGCAACTAACATTTTCTTTACCCCAGCCATGAACTGTAGTATTTTCCTCAGGATATCCCAGAAGCTCCTAAGCAACTTTCTAAGATTATTTCTAAAAATCCTCTTGTCACTCAGTGGGGAGAAGTAGGGTTCCAAAAGATAGGGTTTTCCCTTTATTTCTGAACTAGTTCTCTAGCCCAGAGATTTTGCTCTTACAGGTATATGTTGAAGGAGTATTTCCATAAATTGTTTTGTGCATGGAAGTAAGAGTTCTTTCCCTATCTAGCCCTTTTATATATTCATCTCCCTTTATTTTACATGCCTTGTCTCACATTTTCAACCATTCACTTATCCCCTCAAGTTCTAGATGAATTATATGATTAAGCCCATGAAGGAAAATCCCACTGCTAATACAGAAACATTATCTAGCCACACTGGTAGAAACCAAGTATCTCTCTCTTTCCCATTACTGCAAGACTCATGATCAGTAGTTTCTTTACCCATTTTTACAAAATCACAGTAGCCTACTTTTCCCTTTAATAAATCTGATTTCCATAAGATCATAAAGTTAAGAGTCATAGTTATTAAACGTATATTGAAATGATATATTAATACTAAGTGACAAGGCTTCTGGAGTAGCTCAACAGTAGAGAATACGCCCGCAGTGCAGAAGGTGCAGGAGACGTGGGGTTTACCCCTGGGTTGGGAAAATTCCCTGAAAGAGGAACTGGCAATCTACTGCAGGATTCTTGCTGGAGAATTCCATGGACAAAGGAGCCTGGTGGGCTACAGTCCATGGGGCTGCGCAGAGTCGGACACAACTGAGCACCGCTGCTGCTGCTGCCAAGTCGCTTCAGCCGTGTCCGACCCTGTGCGACCCCACAGACGGCAGCCCACCAGGCTCCCCCGTCCCTGGGATTCTCCAGGCAAGAACGCTGGAGTGGGTTGCCATTTCCTTCTCCAATGCGTGAAAGTGAAGTCGCTCGGTCGTGTCCGACTCTGTGCGACCCCATGGACTGCAGCCTACCAGGCTCCTCCATCCATGGGATTTTCCAGGCAAGAGTGCTGGAGTGGGGTGCCATTGCCTTCTCCCAACTGAGACTAAGTGGCAGAAGTTTGCTATACGGCCCCTCTGAGCTTGGTAAGTCTCTATACCTCTGTCTTGGCTTTCCTTCTAAGGAAGTACTGCATTCTACTGAAAATTGATAAAAGTAACAGAAGCATTATAACCATAAACCTTTTTTAATTCTGAGGCTATTTTAACCTAAACTTTGGATTTTAAAAATTAAGAGTATCTATATATATGTGAATATATATATAGTCACTAGAACAGAATTGGACTTTAAAAGGATTTTAGTTGGAAGAAAAAATATAGGCTTACAATAAAGGCATACATACTAATTCCAAATGAATCCTTTAGTCATTTTAAAAAGGCACAACCACAATCTTTCAAAGATATAAATAAAGGATCCTGGCTACTTTCCAATGTCAAGCAGAATTTTAGGCAATATCCATGTAAGTTTACAGATACTTCAAGAAGTCTAAATTAAACTTCTGAAACTGAAATCACACCTTAACACACAGGAAAAATTGCCGAAATATCCCAATGAATAATAATTCATTACTAAAACAAGGACTGGAAATTTATAATAAATGCAACCTTGTTTCTCAAAGCTGGACCTAAATAATCTATGTAAAGCCTATATGTATCAGAGCATTCTGATAACACATTGGGGGCCCACATCCATAGTGAAGAAGAGTCTATAACACTATTTCAAACTAGCTGACTTAGACTTCAAAGGCCAAACGAATTTCAACTCTTCTATCCAGGATAGGCTTCTATCCATAACCTCAAGAGATGGCCCCTTCTCTGGGTTCATACAACCTTTCTATTATGGCTTATAAAATTACTATTCATGCCCTCCTTTTCTTGGCTCATTTCCTTAGACCCTTTTCTTGCCTCATTTCCTTAGACCATAAGTTCTCTAAAAGCAGAGGTCATATCCTGTTTATTACTCAAGTGTGTGTGTGTGTGTGTCCGGCATTATATGATCCCAATCTATGATTATATATAAGTGACTCTGACACTCCTTCAAGAGTGTCCGTTTTTGACTCCTGAGAGATGTGTGTGTGTTTACTCCTATCTCCCACCTACTCCTAACCTAAGTATAAATTTGAAATTGCCTCATTCAGTAGAATCTGGCATTACATTGGTCTCTTGGATTCAGCTCTCTGAATAAGAGGGCTCCATGGAGGGAGAGAAGACCCTCCCAACAGGACCAATGGCCACATGAGTGAAATACTTCTGAAATTGAGCCTCTAGCCTCAGTTTAACCTTCGGCTCACTGCTGTCCTCAGTCAACACCTTGGTGCAATCTCATGATACCCCGTGCCCCCAGGTGAGCCCTTCACAAATTCCTGATCCAAATAAACTATGAGAAATAATAATTCTTTTAAAAATAAGATATAGGAATCCTTGATATAAAACATAAATTTATTGAATATTCCTGAAAACCATATAGCATTCAGCAAAGTACCTTGCAATTAGCATGGGTTTTATCTTCTTTACAAATATTAAAGTACATTTCAAGTAACTTGAAAATATTTAATTTTGTAGTCATTCAAATAAATTACTTTCAGATAGGATGTTGAACTCAGAAAAAAACTTTTTTTAGAGCTACTGTGTGTCAGAGGAGAAATTAATACAGGGAAATAGTTTTCTCATTAAAACTGTGGTGAAAGTATATGAAAGGGAAAAAGAACTCTAATGACCTTGGAATATGACCACTAACATCTATTTGTGTCAGAAAGCAAACATAGAAGGCTTCATGTTTTATTCCTGTCAATAGGAAGTTTCTTAAAGGTGGAGAAAGAGCTTCTTATCCATGAAGTAACCATTAAGGATTTTACAGCTGAAAATCAGTGAGTCCCCTCAATTGAAGGCCTGTCATTGACACTGAGCTGACTGACAGCTACAGAGGTTTGGCCGTAAGGTTTCTGAGAACGTGTGCAGGCCTTTGGGTTGCTGTCCCATGTTTATAAGTCAGGGTTACCACTAAGGAGAGAGTTTCCAACAGAAAATGAGAGAGCTGAAATAGAAGATACTTCTTCTCATTGGGAAGTCAAGCGGGGTTAAGCCAATTGATAAAATGCCTTAGCCATGGACCTATGTAATAAAATTGACTAACGCAAAGATTTTAGATCCCTTCAACAATCTTCAAAAAAAAAAAAAAAGACTGCTATAACCTAAAAATTTGTTTGCCTATCTGCTGAGACTCAAGCTCTCAAACTCATTCCACTCTTCGCTGCCATCGCCATGCCTACACGGGTTCTCTCTACTGCTTGCTATTGTCTGTGTGCATGCGTGTGCAAGCTCGGTCATGTATGACTCTTTGCAATCCCATGGGCTGCATTTCTAGGCAAGGATAATGGAGAGGGTTGCCAGTTCCTATTCCAGAGGATCTTCCCTACCTGGGGGTTGAACCCGTGTCTCTCGTGTTTCCTGCACTGGCAAGCTGACTCTTTATCACTGCTCCACCTGGGGGGCCCTACTGCTCGCTAAGTCCCATTTTAATAGAGCAGACTAACTCAGTCCAGCAAATATTTATGTAGTTCCTACCATTTCCAGACACTTGTACTGCTTCCTGGGGCACCACAATTATTAAAGTAGTCTCTTCCTTTAACAACCATTTACAGAGTGGACCATATGCTAGCTGCTGTGGGCACAATAGAAAACATGAATCAGGTTCCTGACTTTCAGGAATTCATAGGCTAATGGAGCAGACAGGTGGTCCCCCAGGAATCCCCAATCGCAAGGCAACAGTGCCATGCTGGAGACACATACATGGTGCACTGGGAGTTCCGGGTATTTTTCCCTGGTCCACCCAGCTAGTGACGGAGGGTGGAAAGAGTCAAGAAAGGTTGCCTAGGGGAGAAGGACAGCTAACAAGGTATGTAAAATGTACAGTCAGACTTCTCTTGTGGTCCAGTGGGTAAGAATCACCTTGCAATGCAGGGGATGCAGGTTTGATCCCTGGTTGGGGAACCAAGATCACACATGCGACAGGAGCTACTAGAGAGCTCAAACGCTACAGCTGCTGGGGCCCCCACGCTCTGGAGCCCGCGCGCCACGGCTAGAGTCCACACGCAGCGACAAAGGCCACCAGCGCCACGGCCGCTCTGGAGCCCGTGCGCCACGGCTAGAGTCCACACGCAGGGACAAAGGCCACCAGTGCCACGGCCGCTCTGGAGCCCGTGCGCCACGGCTAGAGTCCACACGCAGCGGCAAAAGGTCACCAGTGCCATGGCTAAGGCCTGATGCAGCAAATAAGCAAATAGCATTTAAAAAACAAATACAATTTATAGTAAAAGCAAATTAGAGACACATGTATGAGATATGGGGGTTGACCAAGGGCAGGAGGGAAATGTCAGCAGAAGAGACCACCAAAAACACTTGAATTGGGTTTTTTGTTTATTTTTTATTGAACTACAGTTGATTGATTTATGATGTCATATAGTTTCAGGCGTACATTACAGTGACTTGGTTTTATATATATATTGGGTTGGCCAAAATGTTTGTTCAGGTTTTTCCATAAAACAGAAAAACTCCAGCAAACATTTCAGCTAATCATTTATATATAAGTGTGTCACTGCAAAATATTGAGTGTAGTTTGAATTGGGTTTTAAAGTACAGATACTAGTTCACCAGGCAGAAGGGGCAGAGGAGAGAAGGCGGAGAATGGAGAAGACACGGGAGAGCGGTGGGGAGGCAGGGAAGCACGGAGACATGGAAGGATAGAAGCATGCTTTAGTGTAGACTCTTCAAGACATCATGAAGAGTTTAGAGCTGATAGGCTCCAACAGATTATTTATTCTACTGACACATATTTTTACAGATGAGTATAATATGGACAGCCTTTGAGCAAAACGTAAAGCTGATTTTCTATCTTGGACTTCATAGATGTTTTTCTCCCTAAGCATGGACACTATATATTACTGACCCAGAACAGTGACATTACTTAACTGCTTCTCTTTAAAAAAAAAAAAAAAAGAAGAAGCAATTTTCATTGTTCCAGCAGTATTTTCACTAAGCATTCTGGTTCATTTGCTTTTCCATACTAGAATCCTTTCTTCTCCTTCACAATGATCTTTGCCGCCAACACAGTAGCAATGCTTTAAAATAAAAACTCTGGAGGTGTGCAGGGTACAGCTTCTGCCTACTAAACCCAATTCTAAGGGAGAAAAAATGTTATTGTCATAACGCATACAAGAATAAAAACTGTGCAGGTTTAGCAGGATCTGTCTATATAAAGAAGTGCTAACATTAGCCATGCTGTAGCTCAGGTTTTTCCCATCCTTTTTCTTGCAAAAAAAATCTGCAATTCTATCACAGTGCAAACATGGGTGTCAAGAAAATCCCATTCACAACATCAGTGTGATGGTGGTATCCACGCTCTCATCTACTACTATCATGGGAGATATTTGCAAAGACAACGCCCAACACAGCTGGTCTCTCGTGTTAATAAAACCCTCGGAAATTGTGTTCTTTCTCTTATAACTAACTGAATGACCTTTTTAAAAAAAATTCAAGGGATGTTCCTGGTGGTCCAAGGTTTAACACTTGGCCTTCCAGTGCAGGAAATGTGGGCTAGATCCTTGATCAGGAAAATAAGATACCGCATGCCTTGTGGTCAAAAAAAAAAAAACATGAAACAGAAGTAACATTGTAACATATTCGATAAAGACTTTAAGAAATGGGCCACATCAAGAATAAAAAATTCTGGACGCAGTTTTATTTTTCCACCTTCTATGAGACAATCTTTCCAGAACGGGAAAATAAAAAACCTGGGGAAGGAAGCCCTGTCCAACAGGTTATGTTTTCAGGCTGGTTACAGCTTCAGTGAGCCTAATAGTTTTCTTTTCAAGAAGAGGAAAAAGCGACAACAAAAGCTCTTCTCTGATTAATGTTTCTGCACTTATTTAATTCTGTTATCCAGAAAAAGCAGCACAATGTGATAAAGAAAGGGCAACAGACTACAAAAGGATACGTCTATTAAGAACCTACAAATAATCTTGGACAAGTCACTATATTTGTGATTCTACTTTCCTGCAGCAAAGTCTGAAAAATCCTTTTGGAAAGGTTCACTACTGAGTCACTTTGCAGTCCACAGGGTCGCAAAGAGTCGGGCACGACTGAACGACTTCATTCATTCACTCACTGAGTCACTTTACATTGCCAGGGTATCTTTAAGGAATGTAAACAAAGCTAAAAGATAGAGAGATTCTGGAATTTTCTATTGCATATCTGAAATCTATAAGTGGACATAATACTAGTAATCATGAATGCCATCCTTTCCTGAGGCCTTACTATGTGTCAGACACCATGCTAAGCACTTCAACATGTATACTATTTGATTTCATGATTAAATAATCCCATGAGGTAGCTACCCACTTACAGAAGAAAAATTAAGGTTTCAGTTCAGTTTAGTCACTCACTCGTGTCTGACTCTTTGCAACCCCATGGACTGCAGCATGGCAGTTGGCTTAAACAAATACAGTTTACCCAAACTCATGTCCATTGATTTGGTGATGCCATCCAACCATCTCATCCTCTGTCATCCCCTTCTCCTACCACCTTTAATCTTTCCCAACATCGGGGTCTTATCAAAGGAGTCAGTTCTTCGCATCAGGTGGCCAAAGTATTGGAGTTTCAGCTTCAGCATCAGTCCTTCCAATGAACACTCAGGACTGATCTCCCTTAGGATGGACTGGTTGGATCTCCTTGCAGTCCAAGGGACTTTCAAAAGTCTTCTCCAATATCACATTCAAAGGCGTAAATTCTTCTGTGCTCAGCTTTCTTTATAGTCCAACTCTCACATCCATACATGACTACTGGAAAAACCATAGCCTTGATTAGATGGACCTTTGTTGACAAAGTAATTTCTCTGTTTTTTTTAAAATGCTGTCTCAGTTCAGTTCAGTCTCTCAGTCGTGTCCGACTCTTTGTGACCCCATGAACTGCAGCACGCCAGGCCTCCCTGTCCATCACCAACTCCCGGAGTTCACTCAGACTCACGTCCATCGAGTCCGTGATGCCATGCAGCCATCTCATCCTCTGTCGGCCCCTTCTCCTCCTGCCCCCAATCCCTCCCAGCATCAGAGTCTTTTCCAATGAGTCAACTCTTCGCATGAGGTGGCCAAAGTACTGGAGTTTCAGCTTTAGCATCATGGTCAAAACTTTTCTTCCAAGGAGCAAGCGTCTTTTAATTTCTTAGCTGCAGTCACCATCTGCAGTAATTTTTGAGCCCCCCAAAATAAAGTCTGCCACTGTTTCCCCATCTATTTGCCATGAAGTGATGGGACTGGATGCCATGATCTTAGTCTTCTGAATGTTGAGCTTTAAGCCAACTTCTTCAATCTCCTCTTTCACTTTCATCAAGAGGCTCTTTAGTTCTTCTTCTCTTTCTGCCATAAGGTGGTGTCATCTGCATATCTGAGGTTATTGATATTTCTCCCAGCAATCTTGATTCCAGCTTGTGCTTCCTCCAGCCCAGCATTTCTCATGATGTACTCTGCATGTAAGTTAAATAAACAGGGAAACAGGGTGACAATATAGAGCCTTGACGTACTCCTTTTCCTATTTGGAACCAGTCTGTTGTTCCATGTCCAATTCTAACTGTTACTTCCTGACCTGCATACAGGTTTCTCAAGAGGCAGGTCAGGTGGTTTGGTATTCCCATCTCTTTCAGAATTTTCCAGTCTGTTGCAATCCACCCAGTCAAAGGCTTTGGCATAGTCAATAAAGCAGAAGTAGATGTTCTTCTGGAACTCTCTTGCTTTTTCGATGATCAAACAGATATTGGCAATTTGATCTTTGGTTCCTCTGCCTCTTCTAAACCCAGCTTGAACATCTGGAAGTTCATGGTTCATGTATTGCTGAAGCCTGGCCTGGAAAATTTTGAGCATTACTTTACTAATGTGTGAGATGAGTGCAATTGTGCGGTAGTTTGAGCATTCTTTGGCATTGCCTTTCTCTGGGATTGGAATGAAAACTGACCTTTTCCAGTTTCGTGGCCACTGTTGAGTTTATCAAATTTGCTGGCATATTGAGTGCAGCACTTTCACAGCATCATCTTTGAGGATTTGAAATAGCTCAGCTGGAATTCCATCACCTCCACTAGCTTTGTTCGTAGTGATGCTGCCTAAGACCCACTTGACTTTGCATTCCAGGATGTCTGGCTCTAGGTGAGTGATCACACCATCGTGATCATCTGGGTCATAAAGATATTTTTTTAATACAGTTCTTCTGTGTACTCTCGTCACCTCTTCTTAATATCTTCTGCTTTTGTTAGATCCATACCATTTCTGTCCTTTATTGAGTCCATCTTTGCATGAAATGTCAAAAATGTCAGAAATCAGATGGCTAATAAGTGGGGAAGTCAGACCTCAGCTTCATATGTCTGACTCTGAAGACTGTGCTGTCACTTCTGTGCCTGACATATGCTCACAGGGTCCCTTCCTCGTCCAGCATCTGCGACTGCATAGCACCAGTGGAAAGACCCTTCCTCTGCTTTCTGACAGCTCCAATAAAAAGAAACATGTCATATATATCATTCACTCACCCTCCACCCCAAAATTTTCATTCATTTTTGAAACACGTAAGTCATACCTTGCATTAGGTAACACAGGTTCAACTCCTTCAAGTTTTATATTATATCTGAAAACAGCAGTTTTCATCAGATTAATAACTATCTGAAAGCAATGTGTGAGAGATAAAAATTACACAACTTGGGAAATAGTGCGGGACACCCACAGTTGGAAATAGTTTGTTAGATGCTTCAACTCAAGTGTCTCTAGTAATTTTTACACTTGGTACACCGAATGGCTTGGTTCTAACTAAGCACATCATGAATGCTAGTTTTGAATCTCAGTTCATTGACAAGATTATGAAATAGAACAGGAGGTATTTAACATCATCTCAAAAGTGAAGTTTAGAGATAGAACCGTTTCCCAACCATGATATCCGCCTGATATCTCATGCATTCAGTTTTCCCTCATCATCTATGTCCCTGAATTGGAACGTTAGTGCCTTTAATGTCCTTCTAATTAACTCAGTTTATCTTGGGGACAATAGATGGAGAAGCGGCTGAGCCCATGTGAAACTGATGGGCTGGGTTCACATCGCTGCCCCGCTGTGCAACCATGGGGCAGGCCTTCCGCTGTCCTGGCCTTTTGTTTCTGAACCCCTGCAACACTGATGACTAGAGGGCCTTGCAGGGTTAAATCAAATAATGAACTCAGCACACTGGCTGGCACAGAAGTGCTCCAAGATGGTTTGCAGTTTTCATTCTATGATCTTAAGGCTTTCTTCCTCTTCTTAGTTCCATGGTATTTATGTTGCTTAAATTTATAATTGTCTGCATCTTGCCTTTTCAATGGAAAGTAAGCTCATTTAAGGAAGGAACTGTCCATTATAAATCTCTGCTATTATCTGTCTACTTCAGTGGGCCCTGATATTTCCTGATAAACCCTTGAGAATGGTGTATCTAGACGGAGCCTGTATCCAGCCTAAAAACATACATATACACACATAACAACTATCAACTCAAAATAGATAATTTCATATTTTCTCTGTATAAACCATAAAATTTCTTAGCTAGGATTTTAGAAAACAGAATTTGCATTTTAGCAAATCACCTGTGCTTCGACAAGTAGGTAGGAAATGACAGAATGGTTCTAAACTCTCACCTTGACAATAGATCACTGAGCATATATCTTGATCCTGTGTCATGACAAGGGGCTTCCCAGGTGGCTCAGTGGTAAAGAGTCTGCCTGCCAAGCAAGAAATGTGGGTTCAATCTCTGGGATGGGCAGATCCTCTGGAGAAGGAAATGGCCACCCACTCCAGCATTCTTGCCTAGGAAATATCATGGACAGAGGAATCGGGTGGCCTACAGTCTACAGGGTTACAGAGTAGGGCATGACTTAACAGCTACACACCAACTTGTCATGGTATGTAAGAAACAAAAATCTATAGTCTCCCACAAAAAGGCACAAGCACACACTCTTCTGGGGCTAGCAGGAGAAACCACCAGTAGCAGGTGTAACATATGATACTTCAGACAAGTTGGTTTACTTCACTAAGACTCTTTGCCAACAGAGGGAAGATAATACAGTGCTTACCTCAGTCTTCATGGGAGACTGAGATCACCCCTGTGAAGTACTGAGCACAAGACCAGCCTTTCAGTACAAGATGAACCAGCATCAGCTCATCACGTGCATCAGCTCATCACGTGGTTACGCGTAATGTCATCATCAAGTGAGCTATTTTATATCCCCCAGCTCTGGATTTCACCTGCTTGCCGTGAGTAGGTTTTCACTAGCCTCAACGCACATCATACGTGGGAAAAAAAGAATCATGAGCTTAGAAACCCCTACACGAATCAAGGAAATTCAAATGCTGTGACAGGTCAGACACAATGAAAGACGGGTGAAGTATACTTCTGTCAGTTTTTCATACTGATGGGATCTGTCAGAACAAGCAGTAACAAATGGGAGGCGCTGGACTCACGGTGGAACAGGAAATGAGAGCCAAACCATCTTCTTGCTGGGCTTCACTGGGGCCTCAATACAGGTCAGTATTTATGGGTGAAAAACAGAAGTATCCTTTTCCAACAGAGACTATCTTGTTCAAACATTTAAACAGGAAGTTTTCTGATTCATGCTTTTGTATAGCAGAAACTAACGTAACACTGTAAAGTAAGTATATTCCAATAGGAAAAGTTAAGAGTGAAATTCTAAGGCACCTACTTGGAGGTATTAATTAGTAACATTGTCTTACGATATAGGAAAAAAATACATAAACTCTTTCAAAAGCTAACTTTTGTAATAGAAGGTTATACATTTAATTTGTTGCATATATTAAAATGCTTTTCCACAGAAGTACTCTGAGCAGATAGGAGAATTACTGTACATGCAGGGTTAGGGGCCATACAGTGGGTGGGGATGGGGGATGGGGTGCAGAGTGAACCTAGTACGTGGCCAGATGAATCTTTAGTACCAAATTTCTTTAATAAGTTTTTCTTTTTAATGTGATATGTTGGTTAATTTTGGATGAAGATTTAGCATGGCTTTCTCTCCCAACCTAGATAGCATATTGAAAAGCAGAGACATTACTTTGCCAGAAAAGGTCCGTCTAGTCAAGGCTATGGTTTTCCCAGTAGTTGTGTATAGATGTGAGAGTTGGACTATAAAGAAAGCTGAGCGCCGAAGAATTGATGCTTTTGAACTGTGGTGTTGGAGAAGACTCTTCAGAGTCCCTTGGATTGCAAGGAGATCCAACCAGTCTACCCTAAAGGAGATCATTTCTGGGTGTTCATTGGAAGAACTGATGCTGAAGCTGAAACTCCAGTACTCTGGCCACCTCATGCAAAGAGCTGACTCATTGCAAAAGACCCTGATACTGGGAAGGATTGGAGGCAGGAGAAGAAGGGGACAATAGAGAGTGAGATAGCCGGATGGCATCACTGACTCAATGTACATGAGTTTGGGTAAACTCCGGGAGTTGGTGATGGATAGAGAGGCCTGGCATGCTGCGATACATGGGGTCGCAAAGAGTCGGACACGACTGAACTGAATTGAACTGATTCTCTTAAATTATTTCTTTTCCCAAACTGTCTTGACTTTGATATACGAGTGAGATGTGCCAAATCGGGCCAGTGGATCTTTATATTTCCTTGGACACCACTGAGAATCCCTGGAGAGAATGCCTATCCCATTCGAGAATATTCACAAGCTGTTCTGTTAATCTCACTAAATGTTTCCATTTTAGATTCTAAGACACCAATAAACAAGTTCAACTAGAAGTCCATAAACGGTGTAAGAAAGTCATTGAAAATCAATGGCAAGCTATCACATTTTCACTAAAAATTGCATTATCAGTCTTTCTTCAAGGGGAGTACTATCTGGCTGGTCATCCAGCCACTATTGTCTTACTGGCCAGCAATCCATTTATAAGGTCAAGTTTTATAATAGTGTCTTCCCCTTGTCAGGGAGCACTATGGAGAATGTCTACTGCTTCCTAATGCCAACCCACAAGTTTCCCTATTGTTAAAAGAATCCTAATTTGGCTCATATAACCACTTTTCTTTAATATGATCTAAGGTAAGATATTCAGTATCTAAGATAGTAAGTATACTGATATTCCTCTAGTGACATTAATTAATTCAGGAGAGGGCACATATAAACTGTCCTGGTGAGGTTGTAGGGGAAGCTGTTCTCTCTACCTCTTTCCCAAACAAGGAAGCACACGGCCTCAGTATCACTGGCACTCGTCTTGTGGCTGTGAGAAAAACCAGACTTATGAGTCTGCCGGTGCCGAGAGAGGCAGAGTGATGAAGATGGAAAAAGCTAGAGTCATTTGGCAACATCACTCCGCTGCCACATGGACCAAGCCTGGAAGCCTAGTCTATGTCTGAAAAATAAATTTTGTTATTGAATAAGAAGGTTTGAGTGAGGAAGTTTGTCTTTACCTCCAATCAAAAGTATTCCATTGCTTCATTGAAGAGAGATAACATATGACTTACAAAGTCTGCATTTAATTTAATAGAGCTCATACATACCTACATGTAGGGAGGTTAGATGTCGGGAGGTAGTATTCTATGACCAATGTCCCAAAATGGTCCTTTCATTATAATTGGCAAGTATCATCTGAAATCAAATATGCTTTACAGATGTCAAATTTAATGACATTTTACTCATGCAAGAAACATCATTTTGATAACTAGAACAGCAACTGCATTTTAGTATTATTTCTTAATAATAAGCAAAAGCATTAAGTACAATATCTCTTAAGTAATTCTGCCTTTGACTCTGGATACCCAAAAATATGTCTATGTGGCCCTCAAATTCTATAAAAAGTCATATCAAAAACAGTTGTTTGATTTCATTTAGATTGCTGCATTCTCTCAAAATTTCACTTAAATATTTCTGTTAGCAGTTTGAATATGATCTTTATTTCTTCAGTAAGAAGTGAGAACAGTAATTTCTATAAATCTCATTAGAATGTTGGAGCATTAAATAGAATAATAATACATAAAAATAATAATTAACATAAAACATGTATTTTTGTCTCTTAAAGACACACACATTTATCTTCAAGTAAAGTCACAAGACCATTTTAAAAATGGATAATGTAGATAGCCTTTAAAGACTATGTCCTCCTCTTTTCTTCTAAACCTAATTTCATGCTGGTCTAAGATTTGAAATAAATTACAAGGGAACAAAATTCCACAATGATTACCAACTAATGGCTTGGAATTCAACCTCCTGTTGTCAGATTTCATTTCGATCAAATACAAAGCATGTATTAAAGTGACAGCTATTGGAAACATCACACTTAGAGCAAGCTAACAAGGATGAAATGATCAAGCAGTTGACACCAACTGGACTTCCCCTAGAACAAGGGGAGTTAAATAGGGCAGAGAATTAAAGTTGAAATTGCTATTTAATACATTAATATAATCCGTACTCACGATAATCTCCAGAGGAAACATCAATAATTTTCCTGCTGAAATCAAGGGCAAGATCTGGAACTCACATTTAACAGTTCACCAGGCTTCCAAACCGTCTTGTAACAGGGCCTTTGTCACAATATACTGTGACTGTGGGCATGTTTGTTGTTATTGCTGGTTTAATTCCCTAAAATGAGGAACTGTCTTTTATCTTTCTATATATAGTAAAGAGTGTCTGGCACAAAGTATATGCTTAGGAAACGAATGAAAAATGAACAAGTGAGAGTTCGGGATTGTACAAAATCACTAAAGTTCCTACAAAGGGTAAGGATATTTCTTTCCCTTGCTTGTTTCATACTGTCTGTTTTTATCTAAATGAGATGAACTCCGGGATTTTCAGTCTGCCTTACTAGAACTCATGGGTAATCACAAAGGTGACTATGGTCAGCTCAATACTTTGAAAAGCCTATCAGAAGCTATATATTTATTCTCAATATAATATCCCATTGTTGACTATCCTATGACTTTGCTTTCGACTGGGAGTATGTCATCTGAGCACAGTAACTTCAAGCTATGCTTCTCAGAAGTCCTCATTAACAGTTACCTACAATGGATTATATTTTGGCTATTGGGTACAATAAAGGACAGAAATGGTATACATCTAACAGAAGCAGAAGATATAAAGAAGAGGTGGCAAGAATACAAAGAAAAACTATACAAAAAAGATCTTCATGAGCCAGATGATCATGAGGGTGTGATCATCAACCTAGAGCCAGATATCCTGGACTGCAAAGTCAAGTGGGCCTTAGGCAGCATCACTACAAACAAAGCTAATGGAGGTGATGGAATTCCAGTTGAGCTATTTCAAATCCTCAAAGATGATGCTGTGAAAGTGCTGCACTTAATATGCCAGTAAATTTAGAAAACTCAGTAGTGGCCACAGGACTGGAAAAGGTCAGTTTTCATTCCAATCCCAAAGAAAGGTAATGCCAAAGAATGTTCAAACTACTGCACAATTGCACTCATCTCACACACTAGTAAAGTAATACTCAAAATTTTCCAAGCCAGGCTTCAACAATACATGAACTGTGAACTTCCAGATGTTCAAGCTGGATTTAGAAGAGGCAGAAAAATCAGAGATAAAATTGCCAACACCTATTGGATCACTGAAAAAGCAAGAGAGTTCCAGAAAAACATCTATTTCTGCTTTATTGACTATGCCAAAGCCTTTGACTGTGTGGATCACAATAAACTGTGGAAAATTCTGAAAGAGATGGGAATACCAGACCACCTGACCTGCCTCTTGAGAAATCTGTATGCAGGTCAGGAAGCAACAGTTAGAACTGGACATGGAACAACAGACTGGTTCCAAATAGGAAAAGGAGTGTGTCAAGGCTGTATATTGTCACCCTGCTTATTTAACTTATATGCATAGTACATCATGAGAAATGCTGGGCTGGATGAAGCACAAGCTGGAATCAAGACTGCCAGGAGAAATATCAATAACCTCAGATATGCAGATGACACCACCCTTATGGCAGAAAATGAAGAAGAACTAAGGAACCTCTTGATGAAGGTGAAAGAGGAGAGTGAAAAAGTTGGCTTAAAGCTCAGCATTCAGAAAACTAAGATCATGGCATCTGTCCCATCACTTCACGGCAAATAGATGGGGAAAAAGTGAAAAGAGGGGCTGACTTTATTTTATTGAGCTCCAAAATCACTGCAGATGGTGATTGCAGCCATGAAATTAAAGAAGCTTGTTCCTCAGAAGAAAAGTTATGACCAATCTAGACAGCCTTGATATTAAAAAGGAGAGACATTACTTTGCCAACTAAGGTCTGTCTAGTCAAAGCTATTGTTTTTCCAGGAGTCATGTTTGGATGTGAGAGTAAGACCATAAAGCTGAGTGCCGAAGAATTGATGCTTTTGACTGTGGTGTTGGAGAAGACTCTTGAGAGTCCCTTGGACTGCAAGAAGATCTAAGCAGTCCATCCTAAAGGAAATCAATCCTGAATATTCATTGGAAGGACTGATGCTGAAGCTGAAACTCCAGTACTTTGGCCACCTGATATAAAGAACTGACTCACTGGAAAAGACCCTGATGTTGGGAAAGATTGAGGGCGGGAGGAGAAGGGGATGACAGAGGATGAGATGGTTGGATGGCATCACTGACTCGATGGACATGAGTTTGGGTGAACTCTGGGAGTTGGTGACGGACAGGGAGGCCTGGCATGCTGCAGTCCATGGGGTCGCAAAGAGTCGGACATGACTGGGTGATCGAACTGAACAATTAACTAAAAATGGGCAAAAATCCATCATTACTTAGGAAATACAGTTTTGTAGGCAATGATATTTCAAAACATGGGTCCATGCAGTTAAAGAAAATATAAAAAGACTTGAAAGCACTTTCAAGTCAGCAGAGTTTGCTTTAAGAAATACTTCACAAAATAAGATAATTTGGTGCCTTTTTATTTGAAAACTTTATATTCTAAGATTTCACATATTCCAAAATTTTCTGTCTTAGATCCAGCACCCATGTCTTTGCTGTGAGCTTGTGTTTCTCCGATAACTTCTAATTAGGATTGTTTCTGAAGTTACCAAAAAGAACCCTTGGAGACGTAGGCTAATGAGTGCACCTATTAGTCTGCATCAAAGTATTAAACAAAAACAAATAGTCTTGTTATTTGTGTCTGTGTATACATTTACAAGCAAATTGCAGAAATCCCAGTGTTCTTATTGTGTATAGATTTTTGCAGACCAATTAGTGTGAGATGCAATTTGCACTGATTCATAGGGGGCAGAGGGAGCATGAAATTATCTTGACTTGTTAATTTAGCATTTTATAGTAAATTGCTCATATTGAGGATTTTTCCCAGTGGTAATAATACTCCTTTGACATAGGACGAGAATGTAGTCAGTAACATGAAATTTCTCATCAAATCCCCACTTTAAATCACATTTCAAATAGACAGTGGGGGAAAAATTGAGGACAGCTTGTATCCACATCACTCATTAGAGCTCTCTCTCTTACTGGTATAGAATTATCTCTGTAGTCATCTTGTCAATTACCACTCACACATTCACATGATTTTGACCCCAACTGACTAAGCACTATTATCTAGACTTACAAATATTCTTTTAGGATTTTCTTGTTATTTAGTACCTTTTATCTAGGCTCCTCTTAGTATCAAAAGATATCCACCAGTTGACTCGCATTGAGTTGCTAAGTATTATGGAAGGAACATTTAACCACTTACAAGAAGCACTTTGGTTAAGACTTAGCTTCAACTCCACTGTATCCTGGCTAAATGACCTGGACAAAGACACAAGCCTGCTTTGCTTATTTAACCAGCAAATAATGACTCTATTGAGGACCAACCTAGTATTATACTAAGCTGCTAGGTAGGAGTAACATATATTCCCTGCATGCTTCATAGATTTCTGGAAAGCCATTATATATGAAAAGTTAAGTGAAAAGAACTTATAAAGTACACATTTTATAAAAATATCAACTATCATTGTCAATTCTTATGCAAATGCACAGGTAAGCTACTTAGTAAGCTATTATATAACATTACCTATGCTTTTTATATCAAATAATTATTTAAAATAAAAATGGCAGATAATTCTACTATCATGTTTTGGATAAATATTTTAGTTAGGTTACTGGCTTCATACACACAGAACTGCAGAATGCCTGCAGTGCCCAGAGACCCATTCTAACAGAAATAACCATGTA
The DNA here is from genome assembly GCF_014754425.2 of Oryx dammah. Classification (NCBI taxonomy): domain Eukaryota; kingdom Metazoa; phylum Chordata; class Mammalia; order Artiodactyla; family Bovidae; genus Oryx; species Oryx dammah. The sequence goes on from NW_024070198.1 coordinate 7,469,212, forward strand.
CAGTTGACATCACAGACAATAGGGCAGTGGAACGCCATCTGGTCCAATAGCAGCCATACTGTAGGCTAAATGGTAGGGTCAATAGGTATAATTCCCTCTCCCCAGAGCTTGAACTGGAGATAAAGAGAACACATTAGGTTCTAATGGGGACAGAAATAAAAAGATAAGCAATAAAGAGTAAAAACAACATGAGTAACCAACTCATGTTCTTGATTCTGACACCGAGGAAGTAAGGAGGTAACACGGAAGTTCATGCTGCAGTGAACCGGTGGCAAATGTTGAACTAGTGAACTAACTCCCATCTCTTTGAAGCTAGAATGGATAACTGGATCTCGTTTTCCCGTGAGGCCCAGTTTAGCCCCTGTCCCTAGATTCCTATGCAGGATAGCTATAAAGTCATGTTTATTGTCTTTTTTATTTCCACATGACTTGTTACGGACAACCCCATTTCAATTTTTAATCAAAAGAATTAATGTCACTGTTCAATTCAGTTCAGTCGCTCAGTTGTGTCCGACTCTGCGACCCCATGAATTGCAGCACACCAGGCCTCCCGGTCCATCACCAACTCCCAGAGTTCACTCAGACTCACGTCCGTCGAGTCCGTGATGCCATCCAGCCATCTCATCTTCTGTCGTCCCCTTCTCCTCCTGCCCCCAATCCCTCCCAGCATCAAGGTCTTTTCCAATGAGTCAACTCTTCGCATCAGGTGGCCAAAGTACTGGAGTTTCAGCTTTAGCATCATTCCTTCCAAAGAAATCCCAGGGCTGATCTCCTTCAGAATGGACTGGTTGGATCTCCTTTCAGTCCAAGGGACTCTCAAAAGTCTTCTCCAACACCACAGTTCAAAAGCATCAATTCTTCAGCACTCAGCCTTCTTCACAGTCCAACTCTCACATCCATACATGACCACTGGAAAAACCATAGCCTTGACTAGACGGACCTTAGTCGGCAAAGTAATGTCTCTGCTTTTGAATATGCTATCTAGGTTGGTCATAACTTTTCTTCCAAGGAGTAAGCGTCTTTTAATTTCATGGCTGCAATCACCATCTGCAGTGATTTTGGAGCCCAAAAAAATGAAGCCTGACACTGTTTTCACTATTTCCCCATCTATTTCCCATGATGTGATGGGACCAGATGCCATGATCTTTGTTTTCTGAGTGTTGAGCTTTAGGCCAAATTTTTATGTACATTATATACATTATGTACATTATATACATTATATGTATATACATTATTATATACACACATTAGATTATATATATGTATATACATTATTATATAATGTAAATAACATCTATATTTGATGCTAATAGTACAAAAGTGAATGGGAAAAATTAGGTCTGTACATGACATAGTAAAATTTAAATAGAAAAATAAACAAATTAAATGTGATGACTCATGATTGATATAGATTTAAGAAGCAGCCCGGAAACTTTGAATTGGCAAACAAACAAGTTCCTAAACCTTACTCTAATGTTTCATTTCACTTAAAGATAGTCACCCTTGTCTAAATTTCACATCCTTGGAAGGTTTAGTCACATCTTATCCTTTCTGGGGTATTTACACAGAGTTGAAAAGAACTGAATTATTTTTCTTAATCTCTTAAAACCTTTCTCTGTAGGATTCTTTTTATGATCCTAAAGTGAGAATCCCTTTGTAAGGAGGGTGGGACACAACTACCCCCGCTATACATATCCATGAAGATTCATCCCCATATCCTATTGTCTGTCCTACAGGTAACCTTTACAAGTCCTCTCCTTACTCCAAGAGGAGATGTCTGGTTACCATCATGCCAGGATTTAAGATTAAATCAGGAAGGACCTCTGGACTACAAAGATGTCATTTTCATCCCTGCCCTCTCTCTGGTCTCTAATAGCTGATATTCCACCCTTGGAACTCTTAGTCCTTTAAGTCATTGTATGCTCTTCCCTACTGAATATTAAGTGCTAGAAGGAGAAATACACCACACAAAGTCACCTGCAGTTATAACATAGTATGAAATGCACTGTAGACATGCCTTTCACCATAAGGGTTGAGAATAGCTATTTAGGTCTACAGCGATGACACTTCCAAGGGAAGACGAGCTGAAGCTGAAGAAACCCAGGGGTGTTGGACATAAGCAAGTGTGCCACAGGGGAGTCAGAAGAAACAAATACCAAAAAAAAGCAAGTTTTCAGTTTGTCTGCCCTGCCTGCATCTCACAGCCTTTGCTCATCCACAGGAGGATAAAAATAACTTCCTCCTGACTTTTATAATATTAAATCTCAAAAGAATAACCTGGCTTCATCTTTCTAATACAACGCAATGAAGATAGATCTTTAAGAAAATTATTCATTGAAATGTGTAGCTGCCCTTTCTTTTGGAAACCAAATGATAGATATACTGCCTATAAAATCCATTTGAGATACTTCTCTTCCTTAGTCAGTCAGTCAGTTCAGTCGCTCAGTCATGTCCAACTCTTTGCACCCCATGGACTGCAGCACATCAGGCCTCCCTGTCCATCTCCAACTCCTGGAATTTATTCTAACTCATATTTGAGTAAATTGAGTCGGTGATGCCATCCAACCATCTCATCCTCTATCGTCCCCTTCTCCTGCCTTCAGTCTTTCCCAGCATCAGGGTCTTTTCCAAAGAGTCAGTTCTTTGCATCACCTGGCCAAAGTACTGGAGTTTCAGCTTCAGCATCAGTCCTTCCAATGAATATTCAGGACTGATTTCCTTTAGGATGGACTGCTTAGATCTCCTTGCAGTCCAAGGGACCCTCAAGAGTCTTCTCCAACACCACAGTTCAAAAGCATCAATTCTTCAGCACTCACTCAGCTTTCTTTATAGTCTAACTCACATTCTTAGTCACCTTTTTCTAAATCCCTTTACCCCCTTAATTGACTCCAAGGCAATTTAAACACATACTGTGATTATAAAATATAAATATTTTATGGAAACCAGTCTAGTTTTCCAAAGTCATGGAAAAGAGGCTCTTTGGATGGATATTTTGAATAGCTAATGAAGAAAGGTTCTGAGGTGATTTTTTTTTTTTTAAATCAACCAGCTGCATGTAGGTCTATGTGAGATGTAGAGTCAGTTACTGAGAACTTGAACCTTATATGGATAAAGTACCCTCCACTGCCACCCATCGCATCAGACTGTCATATTTACCACTTTTTTAGTCATATGTTATTAATGTGACTTCAGACCCTTTTCGTGGTTTTTGTGACTTTAATGGTATTGATTTTTTTTTTTCCAAAGAAAAATTCTTCAGCTATTTCTTTGAACACTTCAATATATAGTTAGGTATTATTGGAAGTCAGACAGCTTTAATGAAATGATGAGCCATGTATTGGTTTGGTTCAGAAGCGATTTGTCTTAGTAATTTCTTTTCCTAGTAGAGTATTATGCCTGGCTCATGACCTGCAAAGGACTTTGCAATTCAAATCCAAATAGCTTTGAGTCTTTGCATATTCATGTATGTTTAACATGCATTATTACAGTAGCAAGTACTCTGAAAGGAAATAAACATTTGGTAAATTGTAGGCATACAAACTGTGAACAAAAATACAATCTTAACACAGATTGAACTGAGAAGAGGAAGATAATTTAAAAAGATTAAATTATTCGAAATGAATTTGGCAAAGTCAAACTCCTGTTCATCAGCTAAGTACAATAACTTCTTAAAACAACCTCTTAGAAACACATGGCTGAGAGTTATAAACATGTAAGCGTAATGTAAGTCATCCGCGGAAAATATCAGAAAGTGATAGGTTTATTTTCCTTAGAATATTGTGGTAGATAAAAATGCATTTGACCTAAAATAATAAAATGAAGTCTAACACTACAAAGTTGGGAAGAATGAACTGGCAACTGTTTCAAAAAGTCAATGGATAATTGCTCTAAGTCTGGTTCTCCTATAAAATTATTATAAACCTGGGTTCTTTGTGTTCTTGCTTGGAGAACCCTGTGGACCATGGATTGTGGATCACGGATTGGCAGGTCACAGTCCTCGGGGTCACAAAGAGTTGGACACAACTGAGTGACAAAACATGGGCTCTTTTAAGAGGCTTTTATTTCATTTGAAAGTAAGTAAAAGATTTCCACACACTGATAGAAGTATAATTCAGTACCTACTTTGGAAGATAAAAGCCTTAAAAATATGATAACTTCGTGTTTCAGCAAGACTTCTAGGAATTTATCTTTAGGAAATAATCACAGATAACTAGAGATCATGCAGTAAGGATAATATTCTCATTTTTCAATCAGTAAAAATTGGAAAAATTCCAAATATCAGTGATAAGATATTTAAACCATGGTGCATTCAATTACATGGAATTCTATATAGTCTTTAGAGTGATAATTCAGAAGAATATTTAATTACATGAAAAGGTGTTAATTATATGCTTTAAATGAAGAAAAAGAATTTTATAAGGTAACATATGTCATATAAGCCCATTACATGGAAATGAGCATATATACAAAATTATATATAATATATAATTTATATGTTATACAAATATAAAAGGTTGAAATATATTATACATATATAAAAAGTTGAAAGGCTAAAAGGATGTAAACCAAAATGTTCACAGCAGTCATTATAGGTGGTGGTGTCATGAGATTTTTTTGATTTATTTTTCCATTAAAAAAAATCTGCTACAATATATGTATGCTTTTGTAATAAAATTAATATTACTTAAAACCATTAAAAAGTTAGAAAAAAGCTGGAAATTTCAAAGGTTGTTGCAAATTGAATGACTTCTGAAATATTTTAAAATAAACTATGCTTTATTTCTCCTTCTTTTCTCTGAAATGTAAGCACTTTTGCACTTTCTGATGAACCCTTCTGGAGGGCAATTTGAAAATACACAGCTCTTCTGCTGTGGATTATATAATGTCCCCAACCCATGAGTCAACCTCGCATTTGGTCACTCATAGCAAGTATTTCATAAGCTCAAATAACTCACGTGAGCTTTTTGGTAAATGGAGAATGCCAAATAAATTGTATTTCTTATATATTTCAAGTATTAAGGTTTATAAAACTTTTATACAGAAAACAGCTTAAAATCAGATTGCAGCAAAATGTAAGACTACTTATTGGAACTCCTTTCCCCAAATGTAATGAATACTTACATGTGCCAATAAAATAAATATATGCTGCATGCATGCTAAGTTGCTTCAGTCATGTCCATCTCTTTGCAACTGTATGGACTGTAGCCCACCAGACTGTACTATCTTTCGGATTCTCCAGGCAAGAATACTGGAGTGGGTTGCCATGCCCTCCTCCAGGGGATTTTCCCGACCTATCTCCTGCACTGTAAGTGGATTCTTTAAAACTAGCACCACCTGGGAAATAGGCTTAGGGTTTTTACCACATGACCTATTAATAAGTTGGTCATTTCTCAAGGCAATCATATTTAATTTTTTAATTTTTTAAATTATCCTTTAGGACAAACTTAGCATTGCTCCCAATGTTCTATGTGGTCAGTCTGTGAAAAGCATTTTACAAAGGAGGAGCAAAAGTTAACTCCTGTACTCTATAAAATACTTCAGCCTCAAGCCATATATCCAACTAGACATTCTAATTCAATTAGAGCATCACTAGTCAGGTATCTGGAAGAACCCCCAGATTTGTCTGAAATGAGGAAGTTGAGAGGAGGTCAATGATGACTTCCTTAGAATCAGGAAACCAAGTTTATTCCCTACTCACTTATCTTGAGTGACGGAGCTATATATAAGCATTTCATTATACACAGTTCTTGCAGGTGTTGTCAAGTGAGAATTTGGACCCTCACCCCATAGCCCCTGACTCCTGAACTTAGAGAATAACTAGCTCATGACTGGGGCTTTCCAGGTGGTTCAATGGTAAAGAATTTGCCTGCCAAGCAGGAGAGGCAGGTTCAGTCCCTAGGTTGGGAAGCTCCCCTGGAGAAGGAAACGGCAACCCACTCCAGTGTTCTTGACTGAAATCTCATAGACAGAGAAGCCTGGTGGGCTACAGGCCATAGGGTTGTAAAAGATTTGAACATAGCAACAAAACGGCAACATCAGCAGCTCATGACGAGGTAAGTGGCTTGTTTCTACTTTCTCTCTCCTAACATGCTCTGCCTCAGTACAGCTAACCCCAACCTAGAAACACTACTTTTCATCTAAGTTTAATCACATTTTGGCCAAGTTCTATCAATCAATGTCCCCAAGTTTCTATCTATTCTACTCTATCCTTACTACCACCTTGCCTCCTGCCCCCAAGTGACCATTATAGATTTCTTTGTTTTACGATGTTGAAAATAAATGGTGTCTCTATCAGCAGAATGGCAAGCCAACTAAGTCTGCTCTGCCAGGTATGACTGTGATCTATGCAGTTGCAGAAAATACTCTTTGGGGAAGAATCTTAAGGCTAAAGGCTTAGGGGAAAGAGAGGCCATGACTAATTAGTAGTGCACGCCAGAGGAGGGGAAGAGATATTGTAGCCTACTGTGTTTTCCCGTCTCAAACCAGTTAGTCTCTACTTCTGCACCAGAATTTAATATAATTTGGAAACATATTTTTAATTCAATTATGTTGTTGTTTCTCCCTGATTGGGTTTTTGGTATTCTAAAAATAGCCTTTGACTGTGTGGATCACAATAAACTGTAGAAAATTCTGAAAGAGATGGGAATACCAGACAACCTGACCTGCTTATTGAGAAACCTATATGCAGGTCAAGAAGCAACAGTTAGAACTGGACATGTAACAACAGACTGGTTCCAAATAGGAAAAGGAGTATGTCAAGGCTGTATATTGTCACCCCGCTTATTTAACTTCTATGCAGAGTTCATCATGAGAAATGCTGGGCTGGAAGAAGCACAAGATAGAATCAAAATTGCCAGAAGAAATATCAATAACCTCAGATATGCAGATGGCACCACCCTTATGGCAGAAAGTGAAGAGGAACTAAAAAGCCTCTTGATAAAAGTAAAAGAGGAGAGTGAAAAAGTTGGCTTAAGGCTCAACATTCAGAAAACTAAGATCATGGCATCTGGTCCCATCACTTCATGGGAAATAGATGGGGAAACAGTGACAACAGGGGCTGACTTTATTTTATTCGGCTCCAAAATAACTGGAGATAGTGACTACAGCCATGAAATTTAAAGAAGCTTGTTCCTCAGAAGAAAAATTATGACCAACCTAGACAGCCTTGACATTAAAAAGGAGAGACATTTCTCTGCTGAGAAAGGTCCATCTAGTCAAAGCTATTGCTTTTCCAGTAGTCATGTATGGATGTGAGAGTGGGACCATAAAGAAAGCTGAGCACTGAAGAATTGATGTGTTTGAACTGTGGTGTCGGAGAAGACTCTTGAGAGTCCCTTGGACTGCAAGGAGATCCAACCAGTCCATCCCAAAGGAGATCAGTCCTGGGTGTTCTTTGGAAGGAATGATGCTGAAACTGAAACTCCAGTACTTTGGCCACCTCATGCAAAGAGTTGACTCATTGGAAAAGACTCTGATGCTGGGAGGGATTGGGGGCAGGAAGAGAAGGGGACGACAGAGGATGAGATGGCTGGATGGCATCACTGACTCGATGCACATGAGTTTGGGTGAACTCTGGGAGTTGGTGATAGACAGGGAGGTCTGGCGTGCTGCGATTCATGAGGTTGCAAACAGTCAGACACAACTGAGTGACTGAACTGAACTGAACTGAACACTAGCCCTCCCTACTCTTTATTTCAAACATACCTTGGCTATACTACGGATTAAATATGGGAAAATATAACTATTATTTATAACATTATTTCTGAGGGAAAATGCATTTGAAATTCCAAGTAATTCACTTTTACAAATGAATTCTTAGAACCTAATCCATTCACAGTGGCCTGTACCCACTCCTTTTGTAACTAGCCACAGTTCTAGATAAATATTAACTGCTCAGTTATCCTTGTTGAATGATATTGAGTTACATAGAAGTTGGATTCTCCTTTAAAACAAGGTGACATTTCTGTCATTTTAGGGGAAATTTCTTTATCCATTTTGCTATTTCAGTTTCTAAGCAGTCGCAAATCAAATTCTGACTTCTATTAAAAAGTACCCAACAGTTAATTCAAAGTTTTCTTCCTGTTTTGAAAGATCAAAGACAAGGAAATAGATCGGAAGTTAATGTAGTGAGTGCAGAGAAAGGTAAGCAGGTCTGAGGAGTAATTCATCCAGGGAAAGCTGGGTGCTTCTTTGCTGTGAATAAAAACCAGAACTGGCAGAAGATGGGACTGGATTGCAGCCAGGGAAAAATAATGGAGTGAAGGGCATTATACGGCTTCCGAGGTGGTGCAGTGGCACAGGGTACACCTATCAATCCAGGAGATCCAAGAGATGCGAGTTCAGTCTATGGGTTGGGAGATCTCCTAGAGTAGGTCATGGCAAGCTACTCCAGTATTCTTGCCTGAAAAACCCCATGGATAGGAGAGCCTGGCGGGCTACATTTCATGGGGTAGCAAAGAGTTAGACACGACTGAATGAGCACGTGTGTGCACAGGCACACACCCACAGGCATTATAAGCTCATCTTATCTTAATAAGGACAATGACATGTTTTTTTCTTCTCTTTTTCCCTTTCTTGCTACTGAATTTCCTACTTCTATTTCTTTTTCTCTGGTCCCTTCCCACTTCTTTCTTTTTCTTGCCTCCTTGCTAACTGCTTCTCCTTTGTTTCTCCTTTCTCTTTCTCCTCTTTTTCCTTTGGTCCCTTGACTCTCGCCTATTATTTTTTCCATTTCTTATCTTTTACATCCTCCACCCCTGTCTCTCACAGACCCTTCTCTCCTGTCTTGTACTCAATCTGAAATGTTTAATGTGCATGAACTGCTGCCAGTTATGGATAAAGACAAGCAAAGCAGAACATTAGAACTATTGATGTAAAAATGTTGCTATATATTTGGAGGCCAAAGAGGTCAAAAGGAAAATCTTGACATAAACACACTACCATATTTAAAATACATAGATAACAGAGACCTACTCCATAGAACAGGGATCTCTGCTCAATGTTCTGTAATAACCTAAATGGGAAAATAATTTCAAAAAGAACAGATATTTGTATATGTTTAACTGAATCACTTAGCTGTACACCTGAAACTAACATAATGTTGAAAGTCAATGACAGTCCAAAATAAAATAATTTAAAAAAATAAATGAGTAAACAAAGTAAAAGAAAATCTTTACCCAAATCACCAAAATTGTATCTTTGCTTTACCCTGATTTTCAAAATTTGAGCTTCGAGAACATTTTGTATTTATATATGCCTTTCCTGTTCCTCCCTTTTATTGCCTTAGAACCCTCTATTATTTACATATTTTAAAACTTGACCGCTCCAACATATGCTTAGCCTCAAAACCCCTCTGAAGTCCAGTTTTAACCTCTCTGTTTTGGTTTTCCTTTCAGTGACATACAAGGTCATAAATATAAGCATTCCTCATGTAATCACCTAAGACCAAAGGATTATTTTTTAAGATCTACTTAAAATAACATCAACTCTTCAATTCATGTCAAACTAGCGACTCTGTAATTAGTGTATGAAGCATTTTAATTTTAATCATTTACCTTAAAATTGTATAATGATTGCTTTTACTCAGAAATTTTTCCAAAATCATAACAGCCAAAGTTCCTACTACTATTACCATGATTTAGTAAAATACAGGTTACATGTCAGAAAAAAAAATAATGCCTGTAATATCTTAAAAATAATGAAACAGTTGCTTCACAAAGTTTTTCAGTGATGACCTTTTTTTTTTTTTTTGCATTGTGATTTATTTTTCCCAAATGGCATTTGTTAGACAGTGGGGTTGGTCAGATTTTATGTGGCATATACTAGGAGCGTTTTTTTAATATTCAAGAGATAAGCAAACAAAGTCAAAGTTTTGTAACTTTGTAAGAGATAGATGCTTTGTTTCAATAGATACAAATGCTTCCTAGGTTTGCCAGGTGGTGCCAGCGGTAAAGAACCAGCCCGCCAATACAGGAGACCTCAGAGAGGCAGGTTCACTCTCTGGGTCGGGAAGATACCCTGGAGAAAGGAATGGCAACCCGCTCCAGTATTCTCGCCTGGAGAATCCCATGGACATAGGAACCTGGCAGAATACAGTTCATAGTGTCACAAAGAGTCAGACAAAACTGAAGCAACCGAGCAAAGCACCACACGTAGATAAATGCTTCCCATGTGGTGCTAGTGGGAAAGAATCCGCCTGCCAATGCAGAAAATGCAAGGGACACAGGTTTGATCCCTGGGTTGGGAAGATCCCTTGGAGTAGGAAACAGCAACTCATTCCAGTCTTCTTGCCTGAAACACTTCATGGGCAGAGGAGCCTGGCAGCCTACAGTCCATGAAGCTGCTAAGAGTCAGACACAAGCGAGCACACATGTACACAATCAATGTCACATTCACAGCGTGTGTGCCGTGTGTCCCCCAAGGCAACTGCTACTGCAGAAATAAGAAAGGACACAGATTTCCACTAGTTGACAGTGCTATCATTTTTTATTTCTCAGATATTCTTCAGAAAAGCAGAGAATAGTTCAAAAAGTTATCCTGGTTCTATGTGTTGGAGAGGTTTGCAAACTTCATGGAGGCAACTTTGGACAAAGAGCATCTTCAGAAATTGTCTAGACAAGAGCTACTCAAAGTGAGGTTCACAGCAATTAGCATCCGCATCGGCCAGGAATCTGTTAGAAGTGCTAAGTTCTTGGGCACACCAAGACCTATTGAATCACAAACGCTGGAGCTGTGGACAGAAATACACGTTTTAATTCTGAAACTCTGAAGCCCGTTCAATTTTGAGAACTACTGTGTACTCCTTTACCTTCCTTCCTGCTTTGGCTGAGAAGATCCCTATGAATTTCACATGATCATTCAGGGTAACCAATTTAAATTTACAATCCTAAATATCAGACTGATTCTTTTGTCATTGTGCAGAGAGTATGGGTACTATGTCTCTGAACAAAAATAACCTGATACCAAGATATAATATAGCTGATACTGCTAAAAGATGGTTTGACAGTAAACACATTCCTTTAATTTTTAGTAACAGTAACAGAAGTGATTTGGTGATAAAAAAAAAAATGGTTAAAAATAAACCTCTTTGATAAAAAAAGCTACTTAAATTTCTCCAGGGATTCTGGTTAAAAACGTTGAAGAAACTATTTTAATACAAATATCTAAGAATCATACAAAAACTTTGACAGCTTGAATAAATAGCAAAATATTTTGGTAAGAAATAACTTAGAAACATTGAAACATACAGTTTTATTCTTAGATTCCTAGGCCTGGAAAAATTTCCTTTTATATAATGTGGCAAAAATAACAGAACAAAAATATATCAAGATGGCAAATATATAAAAAGTTGACTAGTCACAAAACACTGATACACTGATGAACTGAAATATTATAGATCTAGACTGAGGTTTTAAAATAAATTCAGGAGAATTAAGAAAACGGGTTCATGTTGAGGTTTGACAGAAAACAACAAAATTCTGTAAAGCAATTTTCCTTCAAGTAAAAAATAAATAAATTTTTAAAAAAGAGAAGAAAATTATTGGGAAATAAATTTTTGTTAACTCCAAGTAGGGATGTGTGTGTGTGTGTGTGTGTGTGCTGTGTAGGGGTGTGTGTGTGTGTGCGCACGCTGT